>NC_037591.1:42176752-42290490 GCF_003073045.1 Pomacea canaliculata | reverse complement strand
AATGGAGTAGAGGTTTGGGGTGTTGAGTGACTGTGTTTGGAGCATGCGTGTTGTGAGCATCGTCAGAGATCTTTCAGCTTTGTAAGTTCAGTGTGCGGGTGTGTCTGGTCTTGCCTGTCTATATTTGCATGACTGTCTGTGTTGTGATTTCTGTTCGTTTCATGGGGTTAAGTCTGTTAAGTTTTGGTGTGTTGAGATTTGGAGGTACACGGAGAGAGAGTGACTGTTGTTCTCGGGAAGTCTTGCTGTATGGTTGGGGTAAGACGTATTGTTGTGGGCATCGGGCGTAAGTTCATTGACTTAATATAGTAAGGTGTGTTGGGATGGGTGTTGAATTGCTGTAGTGGATGTCTGTGAAAATGGTGGTAAAATCATGTCGGGAGTGTGTGGTGTTCTCGGGTGCACTTGTGGGCAGGGGAGGGATGTTGTGGGACACAACAATTTTGTATTGTACGTTTACTTGGGATATGTTGGGTAACTACATCTCAGGACGGGTGCCAGCACTCCGATCGCACTGACTGCAGGGTCGATTAGTTCAAGTGTCGGAGGTTTCAGTAGTTAACAGGAAGAATATGAAGCGAAAGTCTGGTTAAGTGGACAAGTCGAAATACGCGTGCTTGTCTGTTACACGCTGAGGGCTGCTTTATCTGTCATATCTGCTGCCGTCTTTCTTTTCTCTTCTTGTAACTGGATAAGAATAAAAAGAGGAATCTGTAATTTCGCAAGTGTATCGTCGAGTGTTGTTTGTGCCTCAGAGTTTAGGGACTATTTACTGACGGTGACGTGTTCTTGTTGCGTTGAGTGGTGCGGAGGGCAATCAAAGCTAAAAATATTAAGAATGAGAAGAGTGGTGCTTATTCTGTTGTTCAGGCAGGAATAGGCGGCGTGAGGGAGGTTATATGGGCGTTGAGTGCACCAGGTGGTGGGGGATGGGGGGGGTGGGTTTGGTGTGTTTGGGTGGTTGTGGTTGTGTTGTTGGGTTGGGTTTTTTTTTTTTCAGTGCATGTGAGATAAGATCAGATGGATAGTCTGCGAGATTGGATGGGTCGTTATTCAGTGCCGCTCTCGTCGAAGTACTGATTCTAGTATTTGTGTGTTACAGTCGGTCTGATAGAATTTGGCCCGGTGCCCTGAGCGTGCTGGTGACAAGTTTAGAAGAAGGTGAGTGAATGGGCCGTCGAAGGTCAGGCGAGCGTCCACTAACAGATGCCTCGGCGTCCCTTCGAGGGACAGTAGTGCTTGTGACTTACTGTGATCTCTTTCACAATCGAGCATTTTGAAGTGTGGCACGTCGGCCTGGGGGCCGTCATGTGCGAAGGGGACCAGGCATCGTCGGCGCTGCAAGATGGAGCGGGGGGTGTGTCTGTAACGAGAAGTGGAACGAAATCGTGCTCAACTGAGCCTAGTCGAGTGCGCCTGATGTGAAACCGGACGGTTATTTGTTGGTTGTTGCATAACGATTCGACTTAAGCTTTGGCAGCAAGGCCTTATTGACAATAGTTCTCGAACATTGTGTGGTGGTAATGCGGAGTTGTGATATTCTAGGATAAACCACTCGTGTCATCGAAATGTATAATACAATTCTCATGAAGCATTTGAAATTGTGATTAAATTTCCATTTTCTGCTTAGAATTGTTGCCACTACGATATTCGCATGGGTCCAAATATGAACTAGATGTGAATGCATCTGCTGTAGTGCGGTGGTGACCTTGATGTCAGTAATTCACAATGTAGTAACTAAAGGTATTGGTTATTGATTATTCAGACTGTTGCTATAGTTCTGCGATGTTGAGCTTCTGCAGTTCTTTCGGCTAGTGTGATGGCTTGGTGGCGGGGCACTGATTGGATGTAGAAACATGACGTATAACAAGCTGAGCAGCAATCGTCATGTAAAGTGCATCCTCATCCACATTGGGATTTCGTTAATCTACACAAACAGCATTCATTCTCGTTGTGAATGCCGTGGCAGGGTTAGGGACTGTGGACGTCAAGTGCTGGGAATTGCTGCAGCACACACATTCATTGGAGTCAGGAAGTTCACAAGGAAAGCTTAATGTTTAGTGGATTTGACATTGCAGTTGTATTTTGAAATTTTGCCGTCTAATCGAATACCTGGTAATTAGCTTCCTGACAACATTTCTAGGATGAGATATCGGAGACAGGTGAGTCTATGAAGTGTTTTTGCCAGTACTTGGCTTGTTAGAATGTATTTGAAGATATTTGACTGAATATGTTTAATGTATTAATTGTGTTTAAAGTGTGTGATATCACTCATGTGTTTCTTATGTTGTACTTTGCTTGCATTTTCTCTTGGGAGACCTTGATGTACGGAAGAATTCAATAAATTTGATGAAGTGAATGCACGATAAATTGTTACTTTGACTTAGTCTCAGTGTATTTCATCGTAAATTGACTGTTTCATGTGCTTGAATTCACGAGGTGATTTTGAGTGGTGGGGTTGTGCTACGTGTGTGCGCTTGTTGTGGTGTTGTGGTGGGGTGAGTTTGTGCTGACACTTTTGTGTTGTCGGCGGGCCTGAGGGCTGCTGGGGTGTGTATGTCATGGAGAGGAGTATGAGGAAGTTGATAATTGAAATTGTTGATTGGAAAGAAGTAAAGCGAAATGTGCTGCAATGGATGAAGTAGATTGTCATCGTTTTCGGTGGACAGTGAATGCGGAGCGCTTTTTACAGGGTGCAGGCGGTGTCATGGCTGTAAGTCTGGCTGCTCGTCGTCTGGTCTGCGTCATTTTTGTCGTCGTGTTGGTTCTGATTGGTGGGGGAAGATACTTGGTGAGAACGAGACAAAGCTAGCGAAATTATAATGTGTGTTGGAGGAACAACAATAATAATAAAAGGTGACCTATGACCTAGTGACGATGGTAACCTGTTGAATTATAGTTTAACTGGAATGATGAAGGCATGTATGGGACGGTATGCAGTGTACTAGTGAATGTCTCGACACAAGACTCGTGTGTAAACAGTCACAGAAGATGAGTTTAGTGGCATGGAGCCACGTCTCAGCACCACGGGTTCTTGGAGAACTCTTGACTATGCAGTACAAGTTCAATAAAAACCCTGCAAAAGTGGGTAGACCAGACTACACAAACGCAGCCCACACAGACACACAGACACACACACACAGACCGATGGAGATGACAGCTGTACTGAGATCAGTGTTTTCCGTTAGGGTGAAATTAAACAAACATTGCTCAAAGGAAGTTCATTCTTCGTGTAATACATAATTAATACAGTCGCTACAGAGCCTCAACTGTGTAGACATTATATAGATAAATATGCGACTGGCCTTTAATTAATCCTCTTATACTTAACACAATTTTTAAGAATGAGTGGTATAAATATAATCAGATTTTTGTCTATGAAGGTATATTAATGTATTTTGGGACTATCCAAACAATAATATAATTTATATATTTTCAGAATCTTTTGATTGCCGATTTCTTATCATCATTCATATTAATCTCATGCATAATCACATCATCATCATGTCTATTGTATTTGGTGGGTTTGGGACCAAACTACTTTTTATGAAAGCCTTATGTGGTTTAAGGTCGCCAACCATAAAATCAGATTTGGAATTTTCCAGGGTGAACACCTGACATGTCAATCTATCTAGTCACTGTTCATTCTCGAGCTTGTGCAAGCTTGTAAAGTATAAAACGCCTATAGGCCGACTTTACTATTGTTTTAAGCTTACGATTCCTGTTAATCTGACCTGCTGGTCCCTCACTCAGTTGCTGGTGGAACAGGATTATGATGAACGTAGGTCTGGAACAGCATCATAAACAGACATTTGTCAGCATATAGTGTTGAAAGTCAACGGTTGGCACTGAATCAGTCTGGTTTGCTTCAAGGTGCAACCTGTTGTCCAACACGAATTCTGACCATTTGTGTTCTGCACAAACAATATCTATAATAGCTGTGGAATAATTGAATTTATTACAAAGACGTTTGTGCTTTGCTGTTAGGAATCACAATATATTTTTGACAGGTGGAGATGGATACTTCCGGCTGTAGCTGATGAGAACTCGACACACAATGTTGGTTCAAGAAGTTGGTCGATTCATGTAGCATATTAAGAGGAATGAGTTCATGGAGAGTTTATCTGAAAAGTCTTGATTTTTTTGTTGTTGTTGCTAGAAAAGTTCTTAGAATGTAGTTTTAAACGTCGCTTTATCATGTCTGCTTGGTCAGTCTCCAGGCTTCTGTCATTGTTCTTCATGTTCTGTCTCCTCAGTACTCTGTCCGCCATGTTGTGGCTGCTCCACTGGTCTTTGTCTGACATTCTGTCCACTCACATCGTCGCACCGACATGTCTACTGTCTCATAATGATTTTATCCTTCATGTCCAGAGGCTGCTTCATAGCACCACGAGGACCAGTTGCTTTCTGTCGGTGCTTATTGTTGTACTGCGTCTCACAATATGAAGGTAAAAAAACAGTCTCTATTTATTAGTTAACACTATTCCTTTTCTGGTTCAGAAAAATATTTGCTTCGATGTTTGAC
This sequence comes from Pomacea canaliculata, assembly GCF_003073045.1. Classification (NCBI taxonomy): domain Eukaryota; kingdom Metazoa; phylum Mollusca; class Gastropoda; order Architaenioglossa; family Ampullariidae; genus Pomacea; species Pomacea canaliculata. The sequence continues at coordinate 42,285,965 of NC_037591.1, read as the reverse complement.
GTGTATGAATTCAGAAAATATTAACAAACTCAACCTATGTATTTTTTATAACTTTTAAAAAATTGTAATAATATTTTTATTGGATTTTTTGACAATGTTCTTTTTTATTTATTATACAATACATACAAAACATAAAATACTACCACATAAAACAACATAGACACAGAAAAACACTTTCCTGGCAATGTACACAAAATCATTCATCAGCCTCTAATCACACCCTGTGCAGAGAGAAGCTGCTAACCATAGAAACATAGGCTTTGTACACAGAGATAGCTTTTTTTAACAACACATGCAATCATACTTATATGTATATACAAGTAACATACCTTACATAATGACATACTGACAAATACAGACATCCGTCTAACATGATGTAGGCAAGTACAGATACGCCGTTATTTAAGTCACAGAGCTAAATGGCAGCCACTGTTTCCTAAAGGATATCTGTGTGCCGTTAGTAAATGTCACACAATCGTGGCGTGTTTTTATATTGAAACTGGCAATGAGTAGTGTTTACCAACACAACTGATATAAATAGCCTTCCTTCAAATCTTACTCTTTCTCTTTCACACTCTCTCTCTCTCACACATCTCAAACAGAACTCAAACTCGAACTTTTATTGGATCGGTATTTTTATTTCGTGGAACAGCAAACGTCGCTTACACGCTCCTCACTAGGTGAGGGAAGAATGCAATTCTCCTCCCAAACGAAGTTTAGTTTCTAACATTGTCTAGATTGTTCATTGTTAGCTTTGCGGGGGTCTTGTAGTTAAAACTGTTTATTTGCTCTATGTCTTAATTTTACTGTGTGTTATTCTAGAATTCAGTTTCTGGACTAATTTACTTTTGGTATTTATTTCTGTATAACTTGTTTCTGAAGATGTTTAAGGTCTGCCGTTGTTTATTCTATTTATATCCGTACCCATTGTCACACAGACTGTCCAGACGAGTGGGTGCCTTTCAGCTCAAGTGCTACCGTGTTCGTCATGTTTCCTGAGCACAGACCACGACACCGCACGTGCAGTACTGTGGGGTAGGTGACTGTCATACTCACTGAGCAGCTCACGGTGAACATTGAGTTGGCGCCATCTTCAGCCTTAGGAAAGTTTCTTGGCTTATCGAGTTTAAGCTGTGATGGTTGCGATGACTATATAAAAACAAAACAGGAACATTTACACGTTAAACCGTTGCTAGTGTAATCCTGGCAATGAACCAGCGGCTGTCTTTGAGACTGACTGGCGCCTTGTGGGTGTGTTGATCACATTTGGGTGTTGACGACGGATCCACCTTTTTTTTTCGGTTAAGAAGAGCGGTGAAGATTTTAGTTTTCCCCTCCGTTTCAAAGTGAACAGAAAACGGAAATCCTCTTGGTGACGTAAGGCGCTTCTTGAGAATCTATTTTGATTCGTACACACCTAGCAGTCGTCAATCCAGGCGTGACACTGAAGGTACACTTTTCACCAGCTGAGAAATGAAGCAAACGGTACAGTGATGATAACTTACTAGAAGGAATAAATAGAAGAAATGAACAATAAATAATGACGGAAGACGCACAAAACAGAAGGAAAAGAACGAGCGAGCCAACGAACGCACACACATACAAGAGCTTCCAACGAACGAGTGGAAAATACAAATAGCAGCTGTACACAATAAAACAAGGGCTACAGGTGTGGTGTGGAATTATCTACACACTGGATTGCTAAGCGTTTATGGTTGTGACGGTTGAAAAGTGGCTGTCGCGAATCGCTGGCTGGTAGGGGAAGAGCCTTTAGGGAGCGTTATGGTCTTCTAGTATTATTTATGCTAACGAGCGCGAGAGGGTGGTGGCCTGTAAATATTCAAAGTAGGCAAGGGGCTAAATGTGTCTCCAACCAACAACCTGCAGGTCGGATTATCTAAAACAGACAAAATGAATATAACAAAGAAAAAGGAGACGGTGGCTTAATAATAGTCATGGCTTATTTTTATTGTATCGTGTATTCATCTCTATATTGTTTCCATATTGTCCTATGTGTTGCACAAATGAGATTAGTATGTGTCGTTGCTATTATCTGATGTGTGACTGAAAATGACCCACTTCCAATTCCACCCTCATCCCAACAGTGCGAAACCGACCTTCGTGGAAGCATTTTTTTCCTTCCGAACACAGACACTTTAGTAGGTTCAAGAATGAGGTGTTGACACAAAGACACTACAGAGCTTAGTGACGAAACTCTAGACTCCAAAATATATATATATAGCTTAAAGAAGAAATAGTGTTGAACACTCTGTTCTCAGGCCAATGGAGCTGTTGGGTGTGAATTACTAGCAAGACAGAACACCAATTTCTCAGTGGATGGCTGATGTCAAACGATATGTCAAGGTAGTAAGCGATATGTCAAAAGATAAGTAGTTTTCCGAATACCTTTTTGAAAAAACCCATCACGAGTTATCAAACACATCAAGGTAAGCTATGCCATTCACTTATCTAATACTTTCAAGCTCAATATCATCATCCTGTGTGCGTTGCAGGTCCGTTTGTTTACGTGTATGGTTTTGTCTGGTATTTACCTGACACTGCTGTACCCGAGCTTGGAGTAGGTTGTTAGTATCGTGTAAGTTCCTGAAGATGTGCGTCGATGCCAGTTAATTTTTGAATGTTCCCTTCCCGCACATCCCCCCAACATTCCCCAGGCGCGAGTTCTACACGAGCGGTCTGGTGCGCAACATGGCGCAGGGCGACTTGGTGTGGGAGAGCGACGGCAGCCGCATCGCCCCGGAGCTCCAGTACTGGCTGAGCGAGGAGGACAGACTTGACACAGGGCCGTACATCACATACAAGTATGGAGGTATGACAGACTAGTATGACAGACTAACCGGCCAAACGAAACTATATCTCTTTTTCTATTTCATTGTCCTATTTGTGATGTCAATTAATGAAGGAAACTTTTTTCAGTAACAACTTACGGATGGAGCCGAGCGGCAGCCAATCATTTACTTCCTTTCATCTGCGAGATTAGCCGGGAGGAAGCTTACAGAATTATCGAGGACAGTCGGGACTTTGGTAAGAATGTCACGTGATGTCATGAAATGAGGTGCCGACACTGATACATCTTTTAAATATGTATAAAAACCCATCTTCTTCATGAAAAACTGCTCCTATCTACAGTTCTGCTAACGTTCTTACAATCAAATTAAATTTACCTGCTGAATTTAAAGTGAAGTATTCTCATCCTTTAAAAATGTGGGGTGGTTGTCTGGCAGTGCTCTCGTTACTCCTCACATCACACGTGTATCAAAAGGTGTGTGTGCGTGCTGTATGTACACAGACTACGGCCTAGATGTCCTTGACCCCAACGACGTGCCACGTGGTCCCAAGTTCATTGACCAGCCGGACAACATCATGGCGGTGGAAGGCATCGCGTCCGTTGTCATTGACTGCACGGCCGCAGCCAACCCCTCGCCCACCTACCGCATGTACAAAATACTGGTCAACAACACCATCCCCATCACCACTGACATGGATTCAAGGTGCACCACCATCGACTTGTAGTGCCTTGCTATCTTTCTCTTTCTCACTCCCTTTATTTCTTTATCTCTACACCCGTCCTTCTGTCTTCATCTGTATCTTTGCACCATACACTAACATTTATTTAATTAAATCTTACATCTTGGTTTCCCGCACTTCGTACATGTAAATCTTCAGTGTATGTTTCGTGTTCTGCATTCGGCAACATCCCGTTAATATTAATTTCGTTCGCTGGCTTTGTGTTGTTTATTAACGTAGGATGTATGTGTCAGGTACGCATTAACAAATGGGAAGCTGGTCATCATCGAACCCGACTGAAAACAAAGACGCTGGGCGGTATATCTGTACAGCAACCAATCCCTACGGAACGGTCATCAGTCAGATCGGACTTCTCAGCTTTGGAAGTCAGTGGTGTAGCTATCTTACAAAGATAATTTTGATGTTTACAAATAGTGTTGATCACGTGATTACTTGTTTACTAAAGACCATGTCTTGGCTCATGCATTTAAAGTTGATCATTCAATATCAAATTCTTCTTAAAACAAAGAACTGGAAATCAGCTTACACGAAAAAATATGTTGTCATTTTTTTAACCTTCTCTTTCACCCATTTTACCCTACATTCTTAAAACCTTCTTCTTTCATCTTTACTCATTTTCTTAGTAAATCTTGTCTCTCATCCCATCTGCAGACTATCATTCTGATGGAAGATTTTGCGACTCATTCTGTCCTGAAATACCTTCACTCATTCTGTTCTAAAATGTTTTCACTCATCACATCTTTACAGTTTCTCACTCATTCTATCCTTAGTTCTTGGAGAGTTCTCAAACGTACAGCGCGAAAAAGTTCAGGTAAAACAACACAGCTTCGGCATGATCAAATGCCTTCCACCTTCATACAGACAGGTAATAACAAACACATACTAGATATGTACAAACGCCAACTTTCAGAGTTAAAATGTTTATAAAAAAAATTATTGGTTGTGTTAGCTTTCTGAAAGAAAACAACAGCGGTTAAAAAAAGTTTTAATTATTTTGTCACGGTAAAATATATTAACCAAATGATGATTTCGGTCACTTGCCTTTGTCATGAACAAAGCCAAGTAAGAATGATTTCGGAATAAAACTAGTTCGAGGTAATTTTTGCTATAGACCTATACATATATTCACGAAATCTCTCTTAAGACCTGTATTTACAAAACCTCTGTAGACCCTGTATTCATAAACTTCTTTGGACCTTTATTTATCAACACCTAAAGACATTTACTCTTTAAGATATTTTGTAGATTTACCAACACCTGTCTGAAGGTCTCTATTATAAAACACCTGTCTGTTAATCTTTACTCGTGAACATCTATCTCTACGCTTCTATTTACAAACACCCGTCTGGATCGAGCAGAAGTGGGGTACGGGTGGATGAAGTACTCACCAGGTAACTTCATTCGAACGGACCTCTTGAACACACCTGTTTCGTCTCTGCCAACGGTAACCTGTACTTTTCCGAGTGACCACAGCGATGCTGCTGTGTATTACTGCATTGGTCAAAGCTCATGCCCCCTCCGGTACCCCCATAAGCCACCGCCCAGCCTCCGTCGAGGGTCAGTAATGCCATAGAGCTACAGGTGACCCAGACAGGTAAGTAAGCTCGTCAAATCTCATCACTTGTGTCTGTTACTTAATATGTAGTCTTCTTGCTACTGACATATTCTAAGATGTGCGATTGTTCACAATTCTGTGTAAGGTGTACATACGACGCTTTGAGAAGATAGGAGAAACACAATAAAATAGAATAAAAACGCGCGCGTGTGACAATTTGACTTCAGAGCCCAGCATCTGGGGAACCTCAGATTGGCTGATGATTTCCTGCCGTGTACCCAAGGCAACCGGTTAAGAGGACAAGAAGTGGACTGGAATGTCTAGCCTAGTGGAACGTGAGTAAATAGAACATTTTTCTTTCTATTTCTTTCTGTGTCACTAAACTAACAACGCCACTCGCCCACAAAACGGCCCATAAATCAAAAAAGAAATTTATTATCATCTCGCCATTCCCTTGTCAGTAGAGAGAAAAACAGACACCCCGAAACAGTCAGTGCGATATGTATCATACAAATCCTGCAAATTCTGCACGTGCAGCATTGACATACGCTACTCCTGGTCGCGAGAGAAGCTGCTCTGCCGACCGACTCCTACCTGCTGGAGGAGAAACGTGTGCTCATCATCCCAACGTGCAGGTGGAGGACGCGGGGGTGTACGTGTGCCACGCATCCCGGGGCGGCACCGGATCAGCGCGGCCACAGCACAGAAATCCATCCGCCTCAACATCGAGTGTAAGCAAGAAAGGAATTCTACCCACTGTCAAAAAAAAATAAATAAATAAAATGTCAGTCAAATGCAGTCACACATAACACGCCTCATAAGGCTAGTGGGTTCGGGGTGAAGGTTTGGATCTGGGGCTCTGTATGGGTAAATTTCGCTGCAGTAGCGGTCTGCATCTGTTATAACACTGAGGAAACATGTGTTCAGGGATGTGGGTGAATGTTGGACCACCTTTGCACACTCAAACAAGGCGGGGGGGGGGGGGGCAGTATGAGAGACGAACTCGAAAATGCATACAATGCTCATGTCCGCAGTCGCGATTGCAGTCGCGGTGCAGTCGCTGATGTGCATGTCTGTGTTCTGGCAGCGAGTCCCTACTACATCTACGACCTTCACGACAAGCACGTGGACGAAGGCGGAGAGTGACGTGCGATGTGAGCGCGAGGCGTCCCGGCCCACTTACACCTGGTTCAAGGTGAGTACATGATGTTGCCGCCACTTACACCTGGTTGAAAAATTATTCAGAAACATACCCGCTCCCACCTACATGACACCTTCAGATTTTCTGGCAATGTTCTTATTTATTGTAATTTATGTAGTATCAAAAAATATTTCAGCCGCGGACAACCTAAGCGCGGTGAAGCAGTTGGGACCTCAATCATCGCAGTTTAATGACCTTATACTGTAGTTACAAACTTCCTGGAAGGAGAATAACTCTTGTAATGAAACATGTCCTGCAGGACGGCGAGAGTCTGCAGCACGTGTCTGGGGACGTGGAGATACTCAGCAACACCCTCACCGTCGTCAGCCCTGATGCGCTCGTCATAAACGGCATGTACCAGTGCCGGGCCAGCAAACATCCATGGCCGTCTTACTCCACAGGACAGATGAGAGTTTTGGGCAAGTAGTTTACAAAGGAGGCACTCTTTGTCAAAATAATTCATGTCGCGCGACTATGCAAGAAGGCGGTGTAGAAGGCTTTCCACTGAATATAGTGCTCGAATATCATAAATCAGATTTTTATTTTCAATCGGGGCAATTTGATCCAAATATGTTTTTGTTCAAAGGATTCAAACCCACTTTCACTAAACATCCGGTCCAGTCCCATCACCTGGGTGCTCGTGGAGGAACAGCAACCATAAGATGTCCACGGAAGCAGCTCCCAAACCTGAAATCACGTGTACAAAAATGGCGCCAGCGTTGGAAGTACAGAAGCAACGGCACGGATTCGTATCCTTAGCAACGGGAATATTGTCATCAGCAATCTGATTGAATCGGACTCCGGACGTACATGTGCCAAGCGGTGAACGTGTATGGCCAAGCTTCCAGTTCTGGAAACTCGACGTACTGGGTACAGTATGGCGGACTGTTTGATGTACAGCACTTCACCAAGCCTTAAGTGTTGTTGCCACTGAGTCAGTCTCACCTTTTCTCGCGCCTTTCAGCTCAAACGACCATCAGTACCTACCCAGGGACACTACAGTGCAGGTCAACAACAACGGCCTTCCTGTCCTGCGTAGTGTCACATGACCCGGAACTCGATCTTCAGACAGACTGGCTCTTCCAAGGGAAGCCACTCTACTGGAAAGATGCCCACTATCGCAAGGTCAGATTCTGTTTCCTTGGCAATGATGCTCTTCTGTCACCCTAATTCCATCTTCTTCATGTCCTACTGCTGCTTTTTATCATCCTGGTTTCGTAGTCACCAAGCACTTTGTCTAACCTATTAAATTATTTAAATTATTAACATCAAAGTTACAAGTTATCAGAGTGTTGTCGGCATCCAAGCACGATGATTTACAGTCGAAAACTTTTTGCAACCTGTGCTTTCATGATAATCCGATTTTATTGATTTGCGGCAATGTCTATCAGCTGATTATGTATAATTAGCTGCTGTGTAATTACGAGTGCCCTGCTCCTGTGTGCTCCCTCAGGGCTCAGAGGGAGGATTGTCGGGTCTGTACATTCAGGGCTGTCAACGACGGCACGCGGGGCAGTACACGTGTCTGGCAGTCACCACCTTTGACACTGTCACTGCCAACGCTACGCTCACCGTCGTCGGTAAATCATTTGATATTTACAAAGATTAACAGGTGGAAATGCTGACCCTTAGTGGTGTTATAAGAAAGTTTCTGATCTCCTCGCTCTTTTGTCTGTACGTGTCTGTCCCTTTATATTAATACATGTACACCTGAACTGAAATACTGCACCCTACTCCCTTGAAATTCACTCTTTTTTTTTTTTTTTTTTAGAACTGACTGCTCTGTCCTGATATAACCTTAAATGCTGGCTCGGCCACCCCAGTAGAAATTGGACCAAAAGCTTCGACCTAGAATATCGTATCGTGTCGATACAATCGGCTTTCATTTAGTAGAGGTTTAAAACCTTGCAAATCACTCAACATATAAGCGGTAAACTTGTATCCATTCGCAGAACTGCAGCACCTTTGTCACACTTCCTTTCACAGCAGGTGACAGCCTCCAAGAGGGTGCATCACTGAGAAGATCCAATGAAAAAGCAGATAACGAAGGAAGGTGGCTAGAGTGGTTTGGGATGTAGCGATAGTACATTCACTTCCCCTCCGTGTAAAGAAATCTTTTTCTGGCTCTATCCAGGGCCGCCCTCGGAGCCTGCAGGGTTGACTGTAGAGACCAGCCTGGACTACACCAGCAGGAGCATCACCTTACGGTGGACACCAGGTGACGCCGGGGGCAGTGCTGTGACGTCATGGACAATACAAGCCGCCACGGACTTCAACCCGGCTTGGACCTTCATCATGCAAAGTAAGAAACAAAGCGAATACTTGGTTTCGAGACGTCTAATTAGCGTGTCTTTGTGAATGTTTGGACGATGATACTGAAAAATAGTTATAATTCACTGAGACTCAGTGACTCAATATGTTTTGTAACATTGTTAGTTATTGTTAGCCAGTGTTGTTAATGTCATTTTTAATTAACATTGGTCAGTCCGGAGAGTGCGACCTGTCTCAGTTATGTAGCGCAATAAAAGTGTTTTATTCTTTTTGTTATGACCTGTGTGAAAAAATTCCCCTGTATTTACACATTGGATTTATACTGAGACTCATCATCATCTCTTTCTTCTTATTCTTTGTGATCGTCTTGTTCTTCATCTCTTTTTTCTTCTATACGTTATATACACAAGTGAACAACTTTTCTGTGTTAAATACAGCTAAACTACATTCACACAGTCCACTAGCCTGAAAATTATATTTAACTGTTTATTGATGTAAAAATAACCCTCTTGTTGATACACTTAAAACACCGAAATAAAGGCCCTAGTTTTGAATCATGGCTGTGACAATTACTTGTTCCATTGTTCTCCTGTAGACGTACCGGATTCCTCCACCATTGTTCAGGGCCGTGAGAGAAGGGAGATAACTATCACTGAGTTGCGGCCGTGGACGGCGTACAAGTTCAGAGTTAGCGCCCGTAACGCTCACGGTCTTGGTCCTTACAGTGTGCCGTCTGGTTAGTACATTTCTTTTGTCTGTGAAACCAGTCAGTGAGTAAAATAAGGAGGATAAGAGAGAGAGAGACAAGGGGAGGGAAGGCAAACGAAAAAAATCTTCCATATGATTTAGACAAAGAAATAATTAAGAAAGAAAACAAAGGCAGCAAGACAGAGAAAATGAGAGAAAACAAAGTAGAGAAAAAGAAAGGAAAGAAAGATGAAAGAAGAGTAATAATAAACGATGAATAAACGAATTAAAAGTGAAGGAAAGAATTAATGTGCGAGGGAAGGTCCAATAATAAACATTTCTCGAATTTTTGTTCAGAACATATCAATTTTATTTGCGGGTTAAGAGGTGGGGAGGTGTTCTACTATTTTCTTATAAATTTATTTATCTTTCGGCTACCTCTGTGGGCTCCGTTTTAATGCACAGAGAACCACTAGAAATCATATCTGTCTATACACTATACAACAATATGCCACTTTCATCTATATGCATACTATCAGCAATCATTTTTGACCACATGTCACGTGATTTTAGTCTATACGACATATTGCCAAACATCTTTGTCAATCTACCTTTCCACTACATGAGCTTTGTCCTCACAACATCCAACAGACATCACCTTTCTTTACACCAGTCTACCTTCCGTGTGTCTACACACACTTGTTGCTATGCGACAAAACACCTGACGTCACTCGTGTGTATACAAAATTCCACATGACGTCACTCGTGTCTATGCAACTGACGTCACTTTTGTTTACGCAGCTTACCACCAGACGTCAGAGGGCCCTCCCACTCTTGCACCTGGCAACATCACTGCTGGCGAGGGGAGCAAACTCGGTGACCTGAGTATCACCTGGACGGTAAGTGCCCTTTGTTCACACAGCTAACAGATGCTCACAGAACAGTTTCTCACACTCTATACTATCAGCATGAGAGTTCCATACTAACAAGATATTAATAACTATATAATAGTCAGTACTACCACGGAAGCAACTATGTTACATGTATTTGTATTGACCAGCCACGCATGCGCACATCCTCTTTTAATTTGTCCTGGTATGGTGGCCAACGATAATCCCAAGTAGCTCAACTGGTGACGGCTTTTACCACGGAATTGTATATATCTGGACTGCTGCCTATCTGCCGAGATAAACTCTTAGCCTCTCGTGAAAGCTGTCAGGTCTCGGCGAGCAATTAAGCCGTTTTATGTGACAATAGAAACAGTGTTTGATCACTAAACTGCATTAATTTTTATTCATTTTAAAAAAAAATGTCTAACACCTGTAGCCCTTGCGCGAGGAAGACCATGGTGGGGCTGAGTTTGGCTATAACGTTTACTACCGTCTGCATGACCGACCTGGCAACTGGCAAAAGGTCAGTAACATCTGCTGTGGCTTCTAGTTCTTGTTTGAAATTGTTTTCTTAAGACGACTGCATGAGTGGCACTTATGCATGAGGATGGGGGTACACAGTGAGAGTGAGAGTGCTGGAGGACTTGAAATATCAGAGGCTGAGGTAGAAGACGGTAAAGAAGAATACACCATCAATATTTCTTATCAATTTGATATCAGTCTTCCATCAGTATGACATCAACATGACATTAACATGTCATCAATTTCCCATTAATATTTCCAATCAATATTCCATCGATATAATGTTTAGAAATGCTCTTTCACGCGAGGAAGCCGTAGATGGTTTACAACACATTGTAACATTAGGACATTCATGTTTTCAGGGTACGGTTGGTGATGTTGGCTCCTTCGTGGTTCTCGTGGGGAAAGAAAACTTTTATTCTCTCTATGAAGTCATGGTGCAGCCGTTCAACCGGGCAGGGGCTGGTCCCAACTCTTCTGTTGCGACGATCTATTCGGCAGAGGATCGTGAGTTTTGTCCTTTTCTTTCGCTACCCGTCTTGGGCTTCTTTGTTGTTCTCGTCTGTCATCTGCGCAATCGCAGTTATACAATTTGTAATAATAATATTTTAAATGTTCGCATCTATGCTTTTCTAGTTTGCTGGCTCATACCTGTGACACTTAAATAAAGATCTGCTGTTTTCTTTGTCCAATCAAGAGGGTAATTGTTGCTTGCATGGTGTACATTCCTGTCTCTCATCCTCCTGTCCCAACTCTCTGATTCGGTACTGTTTAAAGGCATGCAGATATTGGGGCAAACAAATCATTTTGGTGCTAAAGATAAGACTGCAGTTTCCTCCTGCTCTCTGTTTTTACAGTACCTATCGGAACTCCTGGTAATATTTTAATCTTCCCCCACAACTCCACTGCACTCGATATCACCTGGATCCCGGTGCCAGACACCAAGGAAGCCGTGAGAGGCAAGATTCTTGGTTACCAGGTAACGTTCCAATTTCCTTAGTTACAACTCTTTGGTTACTAGGTAATGTGGCAAGATATTTGCCACAGAAATAACCTTACCTTTCTCCAGAAAAACTAAAAGGAAGTTTACTAATCTCTGCTTTTCCTAATAGCTACCCCAATGGACTGTTCATAAGAAAGTTAAGGAAGAAATTTGAATACTCTTATGAACAAATCAAATAATTATAGTTCGAGTGGACAGCTCTAAGACCCTAGCAAGTGGTCACATATAAGATTATTTAAGATCTGTGTATATATTTCACACTACCTATAAAGAATGAAGAGCGATTCCTCTGCAGAAGCTGCTGTTTGTTTGCAGGTAAACTATTGGGAAGATGTAACTAATCCCCTCATCATGAGCCACTACACTGGGGAAGCCTCCAGTGGAGCCACAGTCATTGGTCTGTTGCCAAACACCATGTACGTCATGGATGTACAGGTCTACAACTCGGCGGGCCTCGGACCAGTCAGCGAGAAGAACAAACAGAGGACATACAACAGTGGTTCGTACAGTCAGAGTGAACTTCCCGTTTTTATACACTTACCCAAAAACTGCTTACAGATGACTAGAGTCAAAAGTATACTTACAGACTTACAGACGACTACTTTCAACAACTTACAGCCACATGCACACTCTAGCAAAGGAGTAAATTACGGTCAGTTTTTTTATGGCTGCTGATACAGGTATAGTTGTACGGATAAATACATCAGCAATATTTATTCATTTTTAACCCAATTAGAATGGCTCGTTCGCTAGAATGTACACAGATGAACACACGAGGGAAAAAAAGCACAAAAACAACAGAGAATGTGTTGGTGCTCTCATGAGGTCAGTTAAGGTCGACAGGATATTATCTTAGCTGAACATGAAGGTGTGATCAGAAGCGAACTACTGCTGGAGTAGGGTGTGAAGGGGAAGTTTTGTGAAATAAATAATAAGAGGCAGAGCACAGTTATTGGGTAGAACAGGGTCAGCTTACATTTTTAGGAGTCACCCAATCTGAATTATCTTTACACCATCTTTAGATATTATTTATCTTTATGTCCTAAAAAACTGTAGAATTATTATCACTAAACTAAGTTGACATAAAATATAATATCAAAATAGTAGTAACATTTATTATGACACCTCTCACACAAAGAAAAAAATGTGACACAGAAAACAAAAATAACCACATTTTTTTTTTTTTTTTTTTTTTTTTTTGCTGCAACACTTCGTTTACTGTAATCGTGATGAATATTACGATGTTTAATCGTTTCCAAGAATTTTGTTACCAATATGCATCAATACAATTTATTTTCACATCTTATTTTATTAGTTACACTTATTTTTTTACATTTACTTTTTCTTACAAATCATTCTACCAAGTACACATCTGTTCACATCATCATCATCATCATCATCATCAAAATAATTGTACGAAAGTGCCATTCAAAATAAAGTACACTGCCAGTATAAAAATTAGAGCACGAATTTTGTGTTGTACCCTGGAGGTAGAATGTCTGTACAAGTGAACTTTTTGTGTATGCCTTGTGTTAGGGATGACGTCACAGCCGACAGAAGTGATGGTGTCGTCTCACGGTACAGACAGTGTGTACGTCACATGGCGCGGTATCTCCCGCAAACAGAATGAAGAGACTCTTGTGAGCTACACGGTGGGTGTGACATCACGACACCTGTCTAATGTGTCACGTGTTGTGTGAGAGACAGAATATGACAGTTTTGAAGTTTTGAAAGAGCGCGGGCGCTAGAGAGAGTTGTGTGTGAGAGAGAGAGACATGGAGAGAGGGAGTTGTGTGTGTGTGAGAGAGAGAGACGGAGAGCTCCTATGTAGTCTCCATACCTTGTCACCAGATTTCTACCTGGCCGTATACAGACAACATTCGGACTGCTGAGATCGTCTTTACGGGCAGAAACACGTATGGCGTAGTAAGAGGATTGAAGAAAGATGTTCTGTACAAACTGCGGGTGTGCCCAATCAATCTGGGGGGTGACGGCGCCAGTAGTGTGGAACTGCTTATTACACTGGGTGCGTGTGCACGTGTGCGCTTCTTTTCACGGATGTATATCTCTGGCCTGCTAGATGTCTGCCAAGACCAAGACCAACAGCCTCTCGCGAAGTTGTAGATTGTCGGGTCTTAACGAACCACTTAGTAGTGTAATATCCGCAAACATTCTTTAAGTTGTAGTGAACAACAGTCTTGCCAAATATTTGTTACTTAATGACTTTTTCTTTCTTTTGTTTTTGCTAACAGTCCTCAACCTCCACTTCCCACGGCTAGAGCCGATAACCTGAAAACATAACAGATAACAAACTTTGAGCTCTTGTACCTCCGTCAACAGGACAGTTCGTATCATCTGCTCGTCTTCTTGATGTCGGTAGTTAATCCGGCAGCAAATTTACGCTTTGGCCTCGTTCTGAAAATTTGTCTGTAAGCAGTCCAGAGATATAAGTCCGTGATTCTCAAGTCTAGAATTTTATTCAGAGTGTGCTGCATAAAGCGACATACATGGACGGTTTGCACTTCTTGTTTCAAAATCTTTAAGACCGCAAAGCAGTTAACATTAAAAATTACACCTAATGAATTGTATAATAATGTTATAAAATATATAAACCTTGTAGCTTAGAAAATCCTAACAGATATATGAGAAAATGTATATTTAAGATCACAAAAGGAGGCGTTATTATGTTTGCAGGGGGCCTGATACGCTACGACACAACGAAAACGGACATTCTCGCAGGTGTCGGTCGACAGGGCGGCTCATTGTGCACTGTAATTCTTCTTCTCGCTTCTTATCTACTGTTGTAAATAAATAATCCTTCACACACGTGCTTTGGCTCTTGCTAGGTTTTTAAACTTCACACAATAAAACTGTTGCTGTGTGAAACACAATGCTTTCTCAACCAGGAGCCTGTTGGATGTAGTCTTGGTATTTGACATTCAAGACAGCACCGCATCTTGGTGCCAACAAAGTCCGTGAGGACACTTCGGTAAAAGGTGGAGCGAACTGTAGGCTACATTGGAGACAAAGCTTTGACTATTGTTTCCTATTGTTTTCAGTGGTGTGTGTGTGCATGCGAAATTGCGTTCTGGTCATTATTCAATTTACCCTATTTTGATTTTCTTTTTTTGATGCGATAATGAGATCACACATTTTGTATTTTTCGAATAAAATCTTTTTTCTCGGTTTTTTCCTTTCAAATTGACTTTTTGTGCTTGAGACTGTTAGTCTCTAAAATGTCAGAGTTGAAAATACATTGCATGTAGATTTTTTAAAATGTTATTGCTATTACTAACGTTATTGATATTGAGAATTTTACTAGTAGCTAATTCAATCCTTTGCTGAGTAATCAAAGCAGTGATTTATTTACCAAATTTTAGTATGACAATAAATGTCTGTTGTCTTCGAATATTCTCGAGTGGAGAAGATAGGATGGTAAGAAATTAATTGACATGGGAGCAAGTCTTGATTAACATTTCATCAGTGAACATATACAACAAAACGTATTACAACAGGATCACCAACCGATTCTTGACTTTATGAAGCAGTTCATGAGTCACTGGCCTCTATAAAGCATACTGTCATTGGTCTTAGAAAGCATTTGTTTATATGGAATGACATCAGATATTACTTTTGCTGAACATTATTGTTTCATTCTTTGTTGCAGAGCATAAGAAATTCTTACATACTGATGTAAATAATTTAGTCATCTCGAGTAATTTGTCCTCTAGCAGGGATATGGTCTTTATATGCAACAAGAAAAACATATTGCAGTTATCGTGGCATCAATTTCAATAAATCAAAAGCATCAGGAAGCCAAAAAGTTTACTTTTATTAGGTCTATGTGAAGCTAATCGCTTTGTAAACTATGAAATGCTAGGAGAAATGCTCGCTCCAGCCAGAGAATCAATCATTACAACTAGCTGAAATACAAAAAAAAAAAACAACAACAAAGAAAGCAATATAACAAACGGTCCATGTAATAGACGTAGATCACTACCCCTGAAAATGTCTACACATACACTGTATAAGGTGCTTTAAACAAAAAGTAACACTTCTTTGAACAAATGTTATAGTGAAAATTTTTTATTTAGAAGCAAAACAAAAAAATGTGAAAAAATGTGTATTGAAAAGAAAATAAGACAAAACAAAACAATGAAAAGGAAAATAAATACAAGGAAAAGGTCAATAGAAAAACCAAGATGTGTGTCTCAAAAGTCTACAACATAAATATTTACCCCCTTTAACTCTCCAACTTCCTTTCTATCAACTACTATTTTTTTTTAACCCCCCACCCCCAACAGACAGCTTTCATTCCTTATTTTAGCCCGTTAGCTGCTGTTAAATAATAATACAAAAAAAGTTGAATATACATGCATTTGTCAACATGATGACATTCTTTAAACAGATGCAAATTTTAGGTATTGTTCAATTTCCTACAGTCAGGAGATACAGCAGTAATACTGCACTGGTAGAGTTGAACTATAGCTGTAGATGGGCATGTGATGGTTTGTACAGCCAATAAACAGCTTGACACACACTCTCAATGTTCATCAGCATGTGCCTTTTGAAGGACACCTCCCTAACAACACTTCTACGAACTGAACTGCGAAGCCTGCATCATTGTGACTCATTATGTCATATTTTAAACCAGATAATGACCTGAAGCACCTTTAAACAAACTGCACCCGTAAAGTTAAACACAGCAGTGATTGAGCATGTGTTGCTTAAAATTGAATGACCTAATACAAGCATTACAAGCTTTGCGTTAGCAAGGCTTAACACCTCTATGAATCAGCCTGTGTGTTTTTGAAATAGATGATATCAAATTAAATTTGCACATCTTGCAAGGATAAGAAAGCTTTATGTACCAAGCATGGGTTAAAACAAATACAATTTTAGGTAACCATGTGTTTCTAGAGTAGATGAGCGCCTAAAAGCAGCTTTACACATAATGCATTGTTGGGTTTAACATCACTGTAGATTAGCATGTGCATTTTCTAAGCAGGTGAGGACTTGAAATCAACTTTAGACACAATGCAGTGGTAATGTTTAAAATCGTTCTAGCTCACCCTGTGTCTTTTTAAAATAGACATATATCTATCTAAAAGGAGCTCCACATACACTGCACTGGTGAGGTTTCTCAGCATGGTGAACCTACATGTGTTCTTTCAAAATGTCTAATCTTCTGAAGGAAGCTTCATATACTCTGCTCTGGTAA
Organism: Pomacea canaliculata; assembly: GCF_003073045.1. Classification (NCBI taxonomy): domain Eukaryota; kingdom Metazoa; phylum Mollusca; class Gastropoda; order Architaenioglossa; family Ampullariidae; genus Pomacea; species Pomacea canaliculata. The sequence continues at coordinate 42,269,066 of NC_037591.1, read as the reverse complement.
CCACAAGCATCCCTGGATCACATTGTATTGAAATTACTGAACAACCGAAAACCAATTTTACACACATTGCACGGAGAAGGCGTAACATCACTGATTACTGTGTGCCTTATGAAAGGAGGTGAAGACTTCAACATGCTGCACTGGTGAGGTTTCTTCATTACTATGGTTCTGCATATGGAGTTTAAAATGGTAAACCGTTTTGAAGGCATCCTTACACACACTGCACTGGTGAACCTTCTTATCACTGTGAACATGCATGTGACGTTTCAAAATGCCTAATTTTTTGAAGGAAGCTTTACATACTCTGCATATGTGAGGTTTCTCATCACTGTGAACCCTCATATGGTGTCTTTTCAAAACATATGACAACTTAAAAGCAGCTTTACAGACACTGCACTGGTAAGGCTTCTCTTTACTGTGAACCTGCATGTGCTGTTTCAATCTTGCTGATGTTTTGAAGGCACCTTCACATACACTGCACTTGTGAGGCTTATCCTTGCTGTGAACCAGCATGTGGTTTTTCAAATTATATGAGAACTTAAAAGCAGCTTTACAGACACTGCACTGGTGAGGCTTCTTATTACTGTGAACAAGCATGTGCTGTTTCAAAGTGCCTAACCTTTTGAATGCAGCTTCACATACTCTGCACTTGTGAGGCTTCTCATTACTGTGAACCTTCATGTGCCAATTCAAATTTCCTAATGTTTTGAAGGAAGCTTTACATACTCTGCATTTGTGAGGCCCCTCATTACTGTGAACCTGCATGTGCTGTTTTAATCTTGCTAATGTTTTGAAGGCAGCTTCACATACTCTGCACTTTTGAGGCTTCTCATCACTGTGAACAAGCATGTGCTGTTTCAAATTTCCTAATGTTTTGAAAGCAGCTTTACATATTCTGCAATGGTGAGGTTTCTCATTCTTGTGAACAAGCATGTGCTGCTTCAAAACATCTAATCTTCTGAAGGCAACTTCACATACTCTGCATTTGTGAGGTTTTTCATCACTGTGAACAAGCATGTGCTGTTTCAAAGTGCCTAATCTTTTGAAAGAAGCTTTACATAATTTGCACTTGTGAGGTTTCTGATCACTGTGAACAATCATGTGCCGCTTCAAAAGGTATAAACTTTTGAAGGCAGCTTCACATTCTCTGCATTTATGAAGTTTCCCAATGTGGATTGACATGTGTTTTTTGAGCAAGGATGGAAAACTGAATGAAGACATACACACTTTGCACTCATAAGATTTTGTATTCTTACTATGTCGCTGTTCTTCTGACTTGAAATTGACACTAGGCTCTGTAACATTCAGATTTGTCTCATGCTGAGGACTCTCAGTCGTAATATCCATCAACTCAGTATGTTTACCTCCAGAAACAACTTGTTCAGGTGATGATAAAAATGGTAGAATATCTTTATTTTTCCTACAACTGTACCCCACTTCCTGTGGTGCGCTCTGTGCCTGCATGTGCTTCATCATTGTGGCTACCTTTATGTTCCATCCTTCCTTGTACAGACTGTGTGATTTTGTCAGTTCTGCATTTACTATCGAACCAACTTCCTGACCAGAGTGATCTTCATGCTTGACCTCAGAAGTAACTGGTCCATTTGCATTTTCATCATGATGTAGACCATACTGTGTCTTTACTTCATAAGTAATGCCTTGGCAGTTGCAATAAAATTCACTGTTAGGATGACAAACTACCTCTTGACCAGGCAATGCCCTCTCAATCTTTACTCTATGATTATGCTCAGTCATACACTCTGTCTTCACAATGTGAGCAGGCTGCCATTCTATTTTAACGAAAGAACTGGACATTTGAGAATTTGTCTCCAATTTGGGAACATTCTCACACCTCCAGTGTTTCTGGTCAGCTGGATCAATTTTTATATCATGCAGTTTTTGGCCAAAGCTATTGTCGTGCTGCATGCAACCAATCTGTAAACATTTTTTCTCATTATAATCAAAGCAAAAGGAACTTTCTGCTTTAGGTATTACATTAACAGTCAGGTCTTCTAGTGCATCAGCTACAGATGTTGTTTCAGTCTTCATGAGTGTACTCTGCATCTCACTTTTTATGGCCGACATATCTTTCTGGTCTCAAGGGTTACTGATTATATTGTTTTGTGTTTTTCATAAAAGTACTTTTCCACTTATCGTTGACTAATGAAGATCAAGTCTTCAGTTTCATCAGCTTTAGTGTTTCTAGTGATATAAGAAGACCCACTGAAGTTTGTTGTCTCTCAGACCTGAAACATGTCAACTGTAATAATTTATCATTTCAGTTCTCATGCAAATTATAAGTAAACATTTAAAAACAAGGGCGATTTTCCTTCCAAGTACAAATCTGTTCACGAAAGCTACGGCAGCAAAAATTTTCTTCTTTAACTTTAACAAAGACAATATTTAAGTAAAGACAGTTATAGAATTTGACTCTATTTTTATTTAAGATTACGTGACACTTATTATATTGAATAGAACGCTCACTACCTATAGTGGGTCGGACTCACTTCTGAAAATTCTAACCTGCGATGGCAGTTGACCTCTTACAACAGAAACAAGAGAAGTAGACTAATGTCTGTCTCTGCTCAGAAGAAGGACTTTGTCGCCAGCCGTTCGAAATACAGTGGTACCTCGACATACGAGTTTAATTCGTTCCGTAACCTTGCTCGTATGTCAAATTGCTCGTATCTCAAAGCAATTTTCCCCATTGAAATTCATTGAAATGCCATTAATCCGTTCCAGCTCCCAAAACACCACCTCAGTTGTTTTTGTTAAGTGTTTTTGAATAAGAAAAAGTGTATTTACAAGAAGAAACATTTATTTATGAATAACAAATACATATTCTATAAAAACATATTAAATCCTTCGTTTGTGGAAGTGTGTGGGATCTGCTTCAGCAAATCACCGTAAATCGCTCGTGCCTTCTCACACATGATGCTTTGTGTTAAGGTTCCTCCTGCTTCTCTGTCACCCACACAGTCAATAGTTTCTCCATCTTTTCATGGAGAGAAGTCCGGAGCTTAGAAATTATTGTAACGCCCTAGCTGCGTTGTACCCTTTAATCAACTCCTGTTTAAGCTCAGTACATATCATTGATGTGCTACACCCGTACATCCTCGCCAAGTCAATTACTCGCACACCTTGCTCATGTTTTTCTACGATTTCGCGCTTTAATTCAATAGACATCAACTTCTTCTTCAGACCCATGGTTACAAAAATAAATGGGATAATGTTTTGTAAATATACAAAAAGCAAAAAAAACGCGAACCCAACTTATCAAAAATGCTTCGAAAACGAGGGAAACAAGTACACAGACTGAGGTCTAGTCTGAGGTGGGAGAAACTGTTAGACGCTGCACACGACCCCAACATCCGCCTCGCATGTTGGGGTCGTGTGCAGCGGTGTAGTGTGCGATTCCTCGTATCTCAAATCTTGCTCTTATCTCGAAGCAAAATATCGCTCGCTCGGCGGCTCGTATCTCAAAACACTCGTATGTCAGGGCACTCGTATGTCGAGGTACCACTGTACGCTTCACCAGAGACCAACAAGAACAGCAACTCCATATTGTTACCGCACATGTAGCTCCCAATCACTGACTTCCGTACGTGGTAAGTCGGCTGCGTGCGTAATACCTGGTCTTGAGCTGCCCACCCGCGGCTACTGGGTCTATTGTTACATCAGCAGTTACGAAGTTGCTTGACCCACTTAGGGAAACAATGACCAGACAAGGGTTGGTGGATAGTTCTGGAATGTTCGACGCCTACTCTCTACAAAGACATAACTCAGTACACTACTACAGTGCTACGCTTACCCTGGTAAATAACGAATCGTCATTGATCAATCGCTTCAAAAAAACTAAAACAAAACAAAACAAACAAACAACAGTATCGTCTACCTCACGTTTAATGAACAGATCCCAGATGTTTCTACGAGACGTCAAATGAACGATTTTGAGTTCACGAGAAACCTAAACATCGAGCCTGTCTAGATGTATCACCTTATTTAGGTTGTCGCAAGCTCTGGAATGACAAATGTTCGCTCCCGAACTTGTATTACTAGACTTCTGGCAGACGATTTTTTTCCAGTTAACTACTAAAAACGAGGCATGAGACTACAATCTTCTGGTTTAGCCAACTTCTCGAGAGGCTAGGCGTTGGTCTTGGCAGACAGACAGCAGTCGACCTCTACGCGTCCACGGTTCTCTGTTTCTGCAATCTCTCATGTCGCGTGGGTTTGACTCGACGAATGCTTTTATTATGACATTACTAACCTCGGTGACCCTCCATGACCGAAGAGCCTCCTTGAGATCGATATGACCAACACGGAACTTGGTGAACCATCGTTGGCACTGACATTCTTGTAGAGCACTGGGACTTGCAGGTTTGAACTATAAAGCCGGCATGCATACATATAAATACAACGCGCTGTCCATGGGCTTACAGTGATCACACAAGTAGCTCGTGTGACAGGAACAGGAAAATAAACGCGCCAATCAGTACAAAAGTTCTTCAATTTAGCCAACATATCAACTGTGGGCAAAGTGTCAATGTTTTATCTTTGTCCTTAAAGTGTCTCCGACCTTCTCATCAGGTCACCCAGTCAAAGACATCAGTTTTGCTCGGCGGGTTAACTTTTCTTTATCTTAATATGTCTTAATCCAAACTCTATATGTACCTCTATCAGGGTATCAACGAAAGACATCACGACCTTGTGACTAACTAGTTTGTTATCTTTGAGCTGGTTTAATCTTAATCTACAGGCTACACACTGCACGTATCACAGTATCAGTGAAAGACCTCGATCAGGGCCTTGCGACTATCAAATATTTCCCTCATAAATTTACTGCACCAGTGGGGGTCGGGGGTATAGTCTAGTAGATGAACAGCCCTCACGCTATATCAATAACAATAAATAAGAGAAAAAATTATTATACTGCCTATAACAAACCTGGCCTTTTAACGCTACTATACCAGTAAACAGAAGGAACTGTCGAAATTTTGTTGCTTTCAAATGGTAAAGTTCATGACCCACACTTTCGTAATCGCAATTTATTTGAGGAAATTCTGACAGCTCCTAATTCTCTCCATCGCTAACGGCTAAATAATTATCAAATTGCAAGCGTTCAGAACTGCTGAGCTCGATTTCTACTTCTGTCAGGAAAACTTTTGCATTTATTGCGTTAATGTGTACTCTAATCTTTCTTCTCTTAGCATGATATTCTGCGTTGAATTTGGACATTTCTGGAATTAAAATCGCAATAACTATACTACTTTAGAGTATATGAATTATACGTACGGTTATCGAAGAGTCAAACACGTGTATCCGTAGTGGAACTGAGCGCTGAAGAAGCTTAATTCCTGTTGCGAAAAGTGTAGAAACACAAGTTTGTAAATGGCGGCCAAGCGAGGCGGGCAGCATTAGCGGGTGACGTAGTGCCCAAGTTGCCCAGTACAAAGAGCGGGTGACGTAGTGCCCAAACTGCCCAGTACAAATAGCGGGCGAAAAGCAACGCCCGCACCTGATAAGCCTTGCGTTAAAATAATAACAAGAAGTTTGTCAAAAAATAAATAAATTAAAAAATATGGGGTTTAAGGAAGACTTAATTGTAAGTGAGACATGCAACGACTCGCTAGCAACTGTGACTGACCAACAAAAGTTCGAAAACAACATAGAAGACGATGACACAGACTCGGATGATGACTTCCAAGCCGTAGTCAGTAAAAACCGGAGAAGGAAACTTCTCGCTAAAACATCTCCCAAAGAGAGACAGGGGAACGTGCCTGAGCTACGTTTTCCCATAATAATATCCCCTGTAGGAAAACGGCGATTGTAAGTTTGTAACAGCTGGCCTTGTAATATTAACCACAGGGGTCAAAAACCAAAAATAGGCGAGTCGTAGAGATACGCCAAATGCTAGAACAAAACAAACTAATCATAGGCTGCTCAAATAAAAAACCATAGCAACAAGAAGCTGCAAATTCTCAAATCCTTGCTCGGTTTAGCAGTAAACATGCTATCAAACCAGGGCGAAATATACCTGTAAAGACAACCAAAAAAATGGATTAGGCGTAGTCAAGACATATCCCATTAGAAGAAAAGCTAGAAAGAAATAATAAACCAGCTACTAGCAAATAACAAACCCAAAGTAAAGAGCGCTGAAAATTTAATTTCAAACTAAAGACAATAAAACTACCCCAATTAAGGCGATCCTCCTCGAGTTCGAAAGATAGCGAGACGCCTACGTCAGTCAAAATAGGGTATCAGATATACATGTACCGCTTGTAGAGCATTTTTAATCAACTGGACGACTGTTACAACGTAACGGTTGGACATGTTACAACCAACTGTAAAGCTCAGGCTGTCTGTGGTCGAATGCGGCGAAGGACATGACACCAGAACATGCACAATCCAAGACAATAAGGAATTTGCCTGCATAAAGTGAGGCACTACTGGCCACAGCGTATCTCGTTATGGAGGCTCCCTGAGGTCCATCCATAGACAAAGCCAGCAGGACAGCGCAACTGCCAAAAATTCGTACAGGGACGCTCTGAACTCGTAAAAGAAAGATACTGACTAGAAAGCCTGAGCACCCACTAAGACAGGCCTGACGAGAGGGACGGGGGGGGTCTGGTGTACCCGGGCCCGGTTGTCAAGGGGGCCCGCCTTGGTCAGTGGATTTTTTTTTTTCTTCTCCTTTTCTTTTTCTTTTAAAGAAAGCGGCTAAGGACAGAACACTCAGCATTACACATGAGAAGTTGAGTTTCAAGTCTGCTAGAATACAATTTTCGGGGTACTGGGTGCCTGTCGTTGAGAGTGTAGTCAGCGGTATCATAGTCTCGCTGGACAACAGCCAAGAGGTGACGGCTGCTGGAACCAAAGATTTTATATCGCGTGTCAACCCTGAAGAACGTTGGTGGCCATGAGATTGCTGGCTACAGGTGCCACTACGGAGGGTGGGGTGGAGGAAGGGCGGGCCCTGCAAGCAAATCGGAATTAACAGTGGAGATCAGGCAGGTATGTTAACTGTGTGCACTCTGTGACCCAGCATGGTGGGGCCCGCCCTGGGCTGCAGCCTGTAAGCGAGAGACATGAAGCGCTTTTTTCGTAGTTACTAAGCAACACTGAGACTTTCCTTAACCGTATCTCCATCACCATGCAAAACAACTACATTAGTCTACACAGTAAATCCTTGATACAATGCGACTATATTATCCTTAATACTATCGCAGCCAGCAAAATAGAACACATTATTGCAAACATTTTAAAAACTGCTGTCCCCGCAAATATTAGGTTCATTAAATGATCACAGGTGTCTTTTTCTCTTTGCGACAAACTCCCGCTAAAAAGGATCATATTTAGAATGTCGACGACAGCATGGTAAAAGTAGAATGCTTGGCCGGGAGTGAAATGTTGTCAACAATTGTAGCATGTTCAAAGAAATGTCTGCGAAGCAAGGCTGAATGTTCGCGAGTAGAGAATAATACGTAGACTGACGTGGGATGGCAGCTTTGTGATAGAGAAAGAACTTAGCCAGACGCTGGGCAAAACTGAATTAAAAACTTCGTGCGGATTCATCTGTGTTATTTTACGAGCCATTTGACATGTAGTTACGTTTTTAGTCAGCAGAAAGCACTATTATACTGTAACTCTCTTTCATGAACTATACGAGTCCTTAATATCAACATTTCTATTTTTCTGTTTTTACAAACTTCTAATTCAATTAAAGGTATTACATTAGCTAACTTGTTTAAAAGTGCTGTCTTCTAAAATGGACGAATTTTACGGCTAGTGACTGATGAGGTTGAAGTCGTTATGCTCATTAAAAAGTTGATAAATTCAAATGTGTATTGTGTGTGCGCGCCGCGTGCAATTTGCTAAAGATAATAGTGGAAGACTTCGTATGTCTGCTGATGTATGGGCAGTGATAAATATAACTATGTGCCTGCTGTTCGTCGCAGCAAACCTTTTTTAAATGAGTTATTAACGCACTCATAGACTTGTTTAGCATTCTTCTCTTGGTCCCTCACACGTAGAAGTATAAAACCTTACTATACATAGAGACATTTCCTTCACGTCAGTACATAGTACAAGGACTATGTGAGACCACATTTGGATAGCACAGAAGCAATAGAAAGAGTACAACAAGATTACACGATACGACTTAGCCCTGGAAGGTTTTAAAGGTGTTATGATGACACTACATCAATCTCCCTTACTGATGCCACCTACGGGACAGCACTAGATGTGTGAGTTCAAACGGCATTTATTGCTCAAGGCTACTTGTCAGTCCAAACTCTAAGAATCGTCGGTGGGCTACTGTCTCCTCTCATCTCTCCCCCTCACCTTTCATCCTCACCCTCCCACACATCGCTACCTGCATCGTGTGCTAGTCACCCATCCCCTCTTCCTGTCACCGGCCAGCACCACACCCCCACATCGCCACTCCACCCTCCCTGTGTGCTCTAGTTCATCCATCCTACTCGGTGCCTACATTACCATAGAGTATAATATCGACACGGCGGATTTCACACTTGCTTTTAACGTACACAATATTGATAGGTAAATCTTTTTTACAAGAATTTATAGTCGGACGAAGCAAAGTGCAAATACCAGAGTGCTATTTAACAGAGATGACTGTATTTACTATTTTTACTTTAATAAACAGTGGCGAAAATCTAGGCTTATAAGCAATCTTTTTCAAAGCTTTACCCTCTGAACGCAAGAGGTTCTACTCCACGGTGAGAAATTACGTACATTTGCATTCATTCTTGCATTCATTAACTAGCATGGTACTGCATTTTCCAGTGATGTCCGTTTGCCTGATAATCTTCCTGTCAAATTTAGTTGAGTTTGACAAAATGTGTGGATTATATCGATGCCAGTGCCATGCGCACCACGCACTCATGCCATCTACCCTTCAGTGCTACAGTCTGATCCTTTAACATCATTTGTCCTCATTTACTAACCCACTCCATGTAAACAACTTTATGTTCAAGTAGTGATGTAGATCCTAGTGCACTTGTCCTTCTGTTTGCAGTCTATATTCGTTACTGAATGTCACGGATCAGTCCGTGCCTCCTTGTTTTTTTTTTTTTTTTTTGTGGCAATTGCGCCTGAGCTTTGGTGAAAGAAATGAGGGGGAGCGGGGTGGCGTAGCCAGCCCTGTTGTGTGTGTGCCCCTCTGCGATGACAGTCAACGGCCGTAATTAGTTGTACGGATATAGAGGTCGTGAACCCCACGTGAGTTTCGGACCTCACGTGCGGCTGAAAGAATGCGACACCTGTCTAGGGACTGGGGGTGAAGATTTAAGGCGGACGGTAGCGGCGACGGTAGCGTCGGTCGGGGGGGTGGGGGGAGAGGAGAAACGAGTAACAAGAGGAAGTATCGAGCAGCGAGTGAGGGGGAGAGAGCCATCCAGCGATCGAGAAGCTGATTGATACAGCGGCGGCTGTTAATTGTTAATTGTGAGTGGGTGTATTGATGACGGGACTTGCTGCACCCTGTTTGCTACGGAGCCGCTTGCTGTTGCTGTGTTTGGGCTCTTTATCGCAACTTCAGTAGAACTGCTGCTAAGGTCCTCGCCGAATCTGCTACTGGGGACGGTGGACATCGCCGAGCTGAAAGTTCCAGAGAAAACAACCCGAGCCGACGACTATAGGCGGCCGCATCTCTCACAGCTGGGGAGTGTTGAGCAAGTGGCTCCACTCTAGTTAGTACTTGTACAACGACGACGACACACCCGACCGCGTGGAGGCCGTCGCTGTCGTCTTAAAAAGTCGTGCAATGGAGTGTCGAGGATACCACTGACGATTTGATTGTCCGCTGATGCCGACAACGCAAAGTAAGACTTTTGCCTTTTGAGTTTACCTGTAGAGAGAGAGGGGGGAGGTCGTACCCATTGTTTATCTCCACCTCACGTTAGAGGGAGAATAGACGGTTTACACGGACTGTGTGTATGTGTGTGTGATGAACATTTATGAGCACACGGACATTGCTGGTGGCTAGAAAGGTGCTCGGAGAGACGTATCGTTAGATGTGGATTGAAACGGACATGTGTATGAGAACTGTTGTAGCAGCCTGCGCGCTGCCGTAGTGTCGATGTTGAACCAACCTAGGATGTATACTTTCTGATTTAGAACGGATAACAGTGAACTTGTGCTGTATGGTTTAATTTGACCTGCTGGAAATTCTTGTATTACAATTTATGTGGTTTTTTTTTTATAGTATTTTTTCTTTTTGGTGTATAATAAATAACAGAACGTCTCAATCTGAAGTGATCTCTTGTCGTTCTTCGTAAAGAATACGCAATGTCCGACTACCGGTCGTGACACTGAATGAAGTGTAAATATTGAGATTCGAATTGTAAACATACATTATATACTGGGAAAATAATTTACGATTACAAGTACAAGGGGCCCGGAGAGGTCGTCTGTCCCGGGGCCCGGGCTGGCTCTCGGCGGCCCTGCACTAAGGAACAGCAAACCTCGCCTCCACCGGCCCCCCAGACAGTTACCCCATCAGAAGAACCGGTCCCAGCCTCACAGCCCATAGAAGAAGCCGCAACAGAGCCAGTAAATGACCACAACGTAGAAAACCAGACAATAACTGAAAAGACAATGACCATTCACCAAGACAGTCACCCACCTGAGGCAGCAGACTCGACGAAATACACAGAGACCTGTGACAATCTTTCAACTGTAGTTGTCGCTAATGAGGAAAATAAATGAATAGAGCAATAAGATTATGAAAAATAAAAACCTAAAAGAAAGAGAAATGCTAGTGTTGATAACTATATATGCTGCAAATCCTGTCAGGACTGATGAACTTACTACTACATTAAAATGGATAAAACGAAGGTGAAGTTTATGCAGTGGAACACCAGGGCGCTAAATAGTAATAAACATGAACTACTAAACTTCATTAGAAGTAATCTTCCAGATAAAATAGCTCTGCGGTAAGTAAACTTCACCCGAGGGCCAATACCAATTCCAGGCTATAAATTCCCACCTATATACAAGACAAGACCTAAAAAATAAAAGACGCTCAAAGGAGGAGGAGTAGCTATGTCAAAGTCGAATTGACAGTCACTGAAGTATACCATCAACTAAACCCAGAGCTAGAGATAACCGTAGCTGAAATCACTTTAACGTCAGGAAAAAACTTAAGATAGCCAACGTATACATCCCTAGCACGAATAAATGCAGCACAATAACAGTAGATGATCTAACAAATGTCTTCCTATCAGCTAACATAATCCCAGAGGACTTTAATGCTAAAATCCCACTCTGGGGATCGGGACAGAAACCGAAATCAGACAAAGGAGGCAAAATGTTTAGAAGAAGCAATGGAAAATTCTAACAAGTGTTTGTTAAATAATGGTCAACCCACTCATGTTTACTGTCAGGGCGATACAGATTAAACTTCAGCCATAGACCTATCGGTATTCATCCCAGAACTGGCAAATATCTTAAAATGGGAAGTTTATGAGGAAGACACCCTAGGGAGTGACCACTTCCCAATCATAATTTCCATTCCTTTCAAATTGACTTTTTGTGCTTAGTCTATAAAATGTCAGAGTTGAAAATACACTGTATGTAGATTTTTAAAACTAATGTTATTGCTATTACTAACGTTATTGATGTCGAGAATTTTACTAGTAGCTAATTCAATCCTTTGCTGAGTAATCAAAGCAGTGATTTATTTACCAAATTTTAGTATGACAATAAAATGTCTGTTGTCTTTGAATATTCTCAAGTGGAGATAGGATGGTAAGAAATTAATTGACATGGGAGCAAGTCTTGATTAACATTTCATCAGTAAACATATACAACAAAACGTATTACAACAGGATCATCAACTGATTATTGACTTTATGAAGCAGATCATGAGCCACTGGCCTCTATAAAGCATACTGTCATTGGTCTAAGAAAGCATGCCAAGTGTCACTCGCATCTATAAAGCATACTAAGTGTTCCTTTTGTTTATATGGAACGACAACAGACATTAATTTTTTTTTATGCATACTATAATAGATTGTAATGAGAATATGTTAATGTATTTGATGATTTTCAATAAAATCTCTTTGAATGTGTTTTGCAAATTAGTTGCAACATAAGAAGTACCATTAGGTCACACACAGGGAAGGCGAGGGGAGAATATGGACGACGGGATGTTTATTTCTTACAAATCATCCGTAAGCGTGTGGCATTTATACTTGGAGACAATACCAACCCTTCGGTGGTTAACGATACAATTATAATTTGCGTTACGACTTTGGCAAATATTTAAAAATTTGTTTTATTCACCACTTCAAAAGTCAATAAATTTCAAAATGTTGAGATAAGCGATTCGCGTTTTATAAAGAGCAAAACTTCGGTTGGGGTCCAGGGTTAGGGGGTTAAAAGCAGGATACTTAAAGTTTTTTTTAAATATATGAGTGCTTTTGCTTAGTGACAGCTTCTTGAAGTTCCCTAATTAATTTTATTGAATTGTTTTTATTAATTACTGTGTCACATTCTGTACGATATTTTCTTATATGGACACGAGTAACAATATTTCAAAAGGGAACATGCAGATGCAGGTTATAAAAACTAAAACAATGAATATCAAATTTTTTATCATGAAAGTTAAAAAAAACCCCAACGTATCTGCTGAACATTATTGTTTCATTCTTTGTTGCAGAGCATAGCAAATTCTTATACACTGATGTAAATAATTTAGTCATCTCGAGTAATTTATCCTCTAGCAGGGATATGGCCTTTATTTGCATATCAAGGAAAATGAAACAAGAAAAACATATTGCAGTTACGTGACATAAATTTCAATAAATCAAAAGCATCAGGAAGCTAAACAACATTCTATCCAAAAGGTTTACTTTTATTAGGTCTAGTCTATGTGAAGTTAATCGCTTTGTAAACATTGAAATGCTTGGAGAAATGCTCGCTCCAACCAGAGAATCAATCATTACAACTAGCTGAAATACAAAACAACAACAAAGAAAGCAATATAACAAACTGTCCATGTAACAGATGTAAATCGCTACCTCTGAAAATGTATACACATATACCGTACATGGTGCTTTTAATAAAAAGTAACACTTGTTTGAACTTGTTATACTGAACATTTTTTTATTTAGAAGCAAAACAAAAAATGTGAAAAACTGTCTATTTAAAAGAAATTAAGACGAAACAAAACAATGAAAAAGAAAATAAATACAAGGAAAAAGTCAATAGAAAAACCAAGAGGATCGTCTCAAAAGTCTACCACATAAATATTTTCCCCTTCAACTCTCTAACTTCCTTTCCATCAACTACTATTCCCCCCCACCCACCCCCAAAAAAAAAAAACAACAACAAACACACAACCCAAGCTTCCATTCCTTAATTTTAGCCCATTAGCTGCTCTTAAAATAATAATACGAAAAAAAATGAATATACCAATATTTGTCAATATGATGACATGCATTAAACAGATGAAAATTTCAGGTACTGCTCAATTTCCTACAGCCAGAAGATACTGCAGTAATACTGCACTGGTAGAGTTGAACTATAGACGGGCATGTGATGGTTTGTACAGCCCATAAACAGCTTGACACACACTCTCACTGTTCATCAGCATGTGCCTTTTGAACGACACCTCCCTAACAACACTTTTACACACTCAACTGGGAAGCCTTAACTTCATTGTGACTCACCATGTCACATTTTAAACCAGATAATGACCTGAAGCACCTTTAAACAAACTGCACCCATAAAGTTAAACACAGAAGCAATTGAGCGTGTGTTGTTTTAAATTAAATGACCTAATACAAGCATTACAAGCTTTGAGTTAGCAAGGTTTAACACCTCTATGGATCAGCCTGTGTGTTTTTGAAATAGATGATATCAAATTAAATTTGCACATCTTGCAAGGATAAGAAAGCTTTATGTACCAAGCATGGGAGAAAACAAATACAAATGTAGGTCACCATATGTGTTTCTAAAGTAGATGAGCACCTGAAAGGTGCTTTACACATAATGCACTTGTTGGGTTTAACATCTCTGTAGATTAGCATGTGCATTTTCTAAGCAGGTGAGGACTTGAAATAAACTTTAGACACAATGCAGTGGTAATGTTTAAAATCGTTGTGGCTCACGATGTGTCTTTTTAAAACAGACATATATCTAAAAGAAGCTTCACATACATTGCATTGGTGAGGTTTCTCAGCACGGTGAACCTGCATGCGTTCTTTCAAAAGGTCTAATCGTCTAAAGGAAGCTTCATATACTCCGCTCTGGTAACCAAGAGCATCCCTGGATCACATTGTATTGAGATCACAGAACAACCTAAAACAAATTTTAAACACACTGCACAGAAAAGGCGTAACATCACTGATTACTGTGCATTTTGAAAGTAGGTGAGGACTTCAACATGCTGCACTGCTGAGGTTTCTTCATTACCATGGTTCTGCATATGGAGTTTAAAATGGAAGTCAAAATGTTTTCAAGACAGCCTTACACACACTGCATTGGTGAATCTTTTTATCACTTTGAACAAGGATGTGACATTTCAAAATTACTAATTTTTTGAAGGCCGCTTTACATACTCTGCATATGTGAGGTTTCTCATCACTGTGAACCTGCATGTGTCTTTTCAAAACATATGAGAACTTAAAAGCAGCTTTACAGACATTGCACTGCTAAGGCTACTCATTACTGTGAAACCGCATGTGCTGTTTCAATCTTCCTAATGTTTTGAATGCACCTTCACATAAACTGCACTTGTGAGGCTTCTCATCACTGTGAACAAGCATGTGCTGTTTCAAATTGCTTAATGTTTTGAAGGCAGCTTCACATACTCTGCACTTGTGAGGCTTCTCATTACTGTGAACCTTCATGTGCCAATTCAAACTTCCTAATGTTTTGAAGGAAGCTTCACATGCTCTGCACTTGTGAGGCTTCTCATCACTGTGAACAAGCATGTGCTGTTTCAAAGTGCTTAAAGTATTGAAGGCAGCTTCACATACTGTACACTTGTGAGGCTTCTCATCACTGTGAACAAGCATGTGTTGTTTCAAAGTGTCTAATGTTTTGAAGGCAGCTTCACAAACTCTGCACTTGTGAGGTTTCTCATCACTGTGAACCACCTTGTGTCTTTTCAAATGGCCTAACCTTTTGAAAGAAGCTTTACATATTCTGCAATGGTGAGGTTTCTCATCACTGTGAATAAACATGTGTTCTTTTAACATGCCTAATGTTTTGAAGGAAGCTTCACATACTCTACACTTGTGATGCTTCTCATCACTGTGAACAAGCATGTGCTGTTTCAAATTGCTTAATCTTTTGAAGGCAGCTTCACATACTCTGCACTTGTGAGGCTTCACATTACTGTGAACCTTCATGTGCCAATTCAAACTTCCTAATGTTTTGAAGGAAGCTTCACATGATCTGCATTTGTGAGGCTTCTCATTATTGTGAATCTGCATGTGATTTTTCAAAATGCCTAATGTATTGAAGGTAGCTTCACATACTGTACTATTGTGAGGCTTCTCATCACTGTGAACAAGCATGTGCTGTTTCAAATTGCTTAATCTTTTGAAGGCAGCTTCACATACTCTGCACTTGTGAGGCTTCACACTACTGTGAACCTTCATGTGCCAATTCAAACTTCCTAATGTTCTGAAGGAAGCTTCACATGATCTGCAATTGTGAGGCTTCTCATTATTGTGAACCTGCATGTGTCTTTTCAAAATGCCTATTGTACTGAAGGTAGCTTCACATACTGTACACTTGTGAGGCTTCTGATCACTGTGAACAAGCATGTGCTGTTTCAAAGTGTCTAATGTTTTGAAGGCAGCTTCACACACTCTGCACTTGTGAGGTTTCTCATCACTGTGAACCACCTTGTGTCTTTTCAAATGGCCTAACCTTTTAAAAGAAGCTTTACATATTCTGCAATGGTGAGGTTTCTCATCACTGTGAATAAACATGTGTTCTTTTAACATGCCTAATGTTTTGAAGGCAGCTTCACATACTCTACACTTGTGAGGTTTCTCATCACTGTGAACAAGCAAGTGCTCTTTCAAATTGCTTAATCTTTTGAAGGCAGCTTCACATACTCTGCACTTGTGAGGCTTCACATTACTGTGAACCTTCATGTGCCAATTCAAACTTCCTAATGTTCTGAAGGAAGCTTCACATGATCTGCACTTGTGAGACTTCTCATTATTGTGAACCTGCATGTGTCTTTTCAAAATGCCTATTGTACTGAAGGTAGCTTCACATACTCTACACTTGTGAGGCTTCTGATCACTGTGAATAAGCATGTGCTGTTTCAAAGTGCTTAATGTTTTGAAGGCAGCTTCACACACTCTGCACTTGTGAGGTTTCTCATCACTGTGAACCACCTTGTGTCTTTTCAAATGGCCTAACCTTTTGAAAGAAGCTTTACATATTCTGCAATGATGAGGTTTCTCATCACTGTGAACAAGCATGTGTCCTTTTAACATGCCTGATGTTTTGAAGGCAGCTATCACATACTCTACACTTGTGAGGCTTTTCATCACTGTGAACAAGGAAGTGCTGTTTCAAACTGCTTAATGTTTTGAAGGCAGCTTCACATACTGTACACTTGTGAGGCTTCTCATCACTGTGAACCTGCATGTGTCTTTTCAAAATGCCTAATGTATTGAAGGCAACTTCACATACTCTGCAAAGGTGAGGTTTCTCACCACTGTGATCTTCATGCTTGACCTCAGAAGTAACTGGTCCATTTGTATTTTCATCATGGTGTAGACCATACTCTTTCTTTACTTCAAAAGTAATGTCTTGGCAGTTGCAATAAAATTCATTATCACTATCAGGAAGACAAACTACCTCCTGACCATGCAATGCCCTCTCAATCTTTACTCTATGATTATTCTCAGTCATACACTCTGTCTTCACAATGTGAGAAGGCTGCCATTCTATTTTAACGAAAGAACTGGAAATTGGAGAATTGGTCTCTGATTTCGGAACATTCTCACACCTCCAGTGTTTCTGCACAGCTGGATCAATTTTTATATCATGCAGTTTTTGGCCAAAGCTATTGTCGTGCTGCATGAAACCAATCTGTAAACACTTTGTCTCATTATAATCAAAGCAAAAGGAACTTTCTGCTTTAGGTATTACATTAACAGTCAGGTCTTCTAGTGCATCAGCAACAGATGTTGTTTCAGTCTTCATGAGTGTATATAACTCTGCATCTCACTTTTTATGGCCGACATATCTTTCTGGTCTCAACGGGTTACTGATTATATTGTTTTGTCTTTTACGTAAAAGTACTTTTCCACTTATTATTGACTAATGAAGATCAAGTCTTCAGTTCCATCAGCTTTAGTGTTTCTAGTGATAAAAGAAGACCCACTGAAGTTTGTTGTTTTCTCAGACCTGAAACATGTCAACTGTAATAATATATATCATTTCAGTTCTCATGCAAATTAAAAGTAAACCTTTAAAAACAAGAGAGATTTTCCTACCAGGTACAAATCAGGTTCACAAAAGCTACGGCAGTAAAACTTTTCTTCTTTAACTTTAACAAAGACAATATTTAAGTAAAGACAGTTATAGAATTTGACTCTATTTTTATTTAAGATTACGTGACACTTATTATATTGAATAGAACGCTCACTAACTATAGTGTTTCGGACTCACTTCTGAAAATTCTATCCTGCGATGACACTTGACCTCTTACAAACGAAATCAGAGAAGTAGACTAACGTCTGTCGCTTCTTAGAAGAAGGAATTTGTCGCCAGCCGTTCGAAATACGCTTCAGCAGAGACCGACAAGAACAGCAACTCCATATTGTTGCCAAGAGTTACCGCCCATGTAGCTCCCAATTACTGACTTCCGTACGTTGTAAGTTCTGTGCGTGTGTATCACCGCCTTGTCGTGAGCTGCCCACCTGCGGCTACTGAGCCTATAGAAGTTACGAAGTTGCTTGACCCACTTAGGGAAACAATGATCGACCAGACAAGGATTGGTGGATAGTTCTGGAGCGTTCGACGCCTACTCTCTACAAAGACATAACTCAGTACACTACTACAGTGCTACACTTACCCTGGTAAATAACGATTTGTCATTGATCAATCGCTTTAAAAAAACAAAACAGTATCGTCTTTGAAAAAAAAAACAATACCGTGTACCTCACGTTTAATGAACAGATCCCAGATGTTTCTATGAGCCGTCAAATGAACGATTTTGAGTTCACGAGAAACCTAAACATCGAACCTGTCTTGATCAGTGGTTCTCAAAGTCAGGTGGTCCGCGGCTGCAGTCGTCATATGTCAGAAAATGTTTAAAGTGATGCATTCCTCGCATTAAAATTTTAAATACAAATAACGAGGTAGTTTTATGTCAACTTATTACTATACCACTGTCACAAAAAGACATTTAGTTTTGAATTGTAACGAAACAAATGCGGCAATTTAAATTTGAAATTCAAGATACAGACTGATTTTTATGGACTAGGTGGTTCGCCACATTTTTTACTTAAGTAAAGTGGTCTGCTGTCCGAAATACTTTAAGAGCCACTGGTGTAGATGTCCCACCTTATTCAGGTAGTCATAAACTCTTGAATGACAAATATTTGCTCACGAACTTGTATTACCAGTTAACTGCTAAAACGAGGCATGTGACTACAAAGCTTCCGGTTTAGTCAACTTCGCGAGAGGCTAAGCATTGGTCTTGGCAGACAGACAGCAATCCACCTCTACACGACCATGGTTCTATGTTTCTGCAACCTCTCATGTCGCCTGGGTTTGACTCGACCAATGCTTTTATTATGAGATTATTAAGCATAAGAAATTCTTACATACATCTCGAGTAATTTGTCGTCTAGCAGGGATATGGCCTTTATTTGCAACAAGAAACACATATTGTAGTTATCGTGGCATCAATTTCAATAAATCAAAAGCATCAGGAAGCCAAAAAGTTTACTTTTATTAGGTCTATGTGAAGCTAATCGCTTTGTAAACAATGAAATGCTAGGAGAAATGCTCGCTCCAGCCAGAGAATCAATCATTAGAACTAGCTGAAATAAAAAAAAAAACAACAACAAAGAAAGCAATATAACAAACGGTCCATGTAATAGGCGTAGATCACTACCCCTGAAAATGTATACACATACACTGTATAAGGCGCTTTAAACAAAAAGTAGCACTTCTTTGAACAAATGTTATAGTGAAAATTTTTTATTTAGAAGCAAAACAAAAAAATGTGAAATTTGTCTCCAATTTGGGAACATTCTCACACCTCCAGTGTTTCTGGTCAGCTGGATCAAGTTTTATATCATGGAGTTTTGGGACAAAGATATTGTCGTGCTGCATGAAACCAATCTGTAAACACTTTGTCTCATTATAATCAAAGCAAAAGGAACTTTCTGCTTTAGGTATTACATTAACAGTCAGGTCTTCTAGTGCATCAGCAACAGATGTTGTTTCAGTCTTCATGAGTGTATATAACTCTGCATCTCACTTTTTATGGCCGACATATCTTGCTGGTTTCAAGGGTTACTTACTATTGACTAATGAAGATCAAGTCTTCAGCTCCATCAGCTTTAGTGTTTCTAGTGATATAAGAAGACCCACTGAAGTTGCAATTTTCTCAGACCTGAAACATGTCAACTGTAATAATTTATCATTTCAGTTCTCATGCAAATTAAAAGTAAACATTTAAAAACAAGGGAGATTTTCCTACCAGGTACAAATCTGTCCACAAAAGCTACAGCAGCAAAAATTTTCATCTTTTACTTTAACAGAAACAATATTTAAGTAAAGACATTTATAGAATTTTTCTCCTTTTTTAGTTAAGATTACGTGACACTTATTAAATTGAATAGAACGCACACTACCTATAGTTGGTCGGACTCATGAAAATTCTAACCTCTGATGGCACTTTTGACCTCTTACAACAGAAATAAGAGAAGTAGACTAATGTCTTTCTCTGCTTAGAAGAAGGACTTTGTCGCCAGCCGTTCGAAATACGCTTCACCAGAGACCGACAAGAACAACAACTCCATATTGTTGCCAAGAGTTTCCGCCCATGTAGCTCTCAATCACTGACTTCCGTACCTTGTAAGTCGGTAAAACAAAACAGTATCGTCTACCTCACGTTTAATGAATAGATCCCAGATGTTCCCACGAGACGTCAAATGAACGATTTTGAGTTCACGAGAAGCCTAAACATCGAGCCTGTCTAGATGTATCACCTTATTCATGTAGTCGTAAGCTCTTGAATGACGAATGTTCGCTCACGAACTTGTATTACTAGACTGCTAGCAGACGATTTTTTTTTCCAGTTAACTACAAAAGCGAGGCATGAGACTACAAAGCTTCCGGTTTAGTCAACTTCGCGAGAGGCTAAGCGTTGGTCTTGGCAGACAGACAGCATTCCACCTATACATGTATACACATCCACGGTTCTATGTTTCTGCAATCTCTCATGTCGCGTGGGTTTGACTCGACGAATGCTTTTAGTATGACATTATTAACCTCGGTGACGCTTGCAATTTGATAATTATTTAGCCGTTAGCGATGGAGAGAATTTGGAGCTGTCAGAATTTCCTCAAATCAATTGCGATTACGAAAGTGTGGGTCATGAACTTTACCATTGGCTATGTAGCGGGAGCGCTTGTTTAGGTCAGCGGGTACTGCTGACACTGCATAGTCCCTCCACCCCACATCCCCTTCCACCCCACGCTTGGTCGCGCGAGACGGGCAGCAACAGCGGGTGACGTAGTGCCCAAGATGCCCAGTACCAATAGGTATAAACAAGATTAACAAAGAAAATGGAGACTATCTAACTAAATATAAGGACCCTCTTACATGCACATGTTGAGACAGGCTTAGCACTCCACGTGTGCTTTTTGGAGTGTCATGAAAACAAAGAAGAAAGAGATGAATTAAGTCAGGTCTTAAATAAACACAGACTGTCCTTAAACATAACAACTGTCTTAACCCACCAAAAGATATATGGCACACCATACTGACATTAGTAGTAACAACGGTGGAATGCGACCCGCATGCTAAACTCATATAACCAGGTAAAAGATATACCATATCCCCCCTGAAAAGCGATGAAAACTGAAACAAAAACCTCATGACTGACTCAACGAGTCTGCTAGCATAACATTACCTTTTAGATATCTCAAAATTACTAACAATAATCTCTTACAACCAGACCAATAACAAGTTAACAAGAAAATAAATCAAAAATAAATAACCTAAAAAAGTCCAAAACCTAACCCTGCATAAGTTTTTATATATATAGGGGAAAAATATACATATAGGGAAAAAACAATGGGTGAATAAGCATCAGCATTAGAACCAAAAATAAAACAAACAAAACTAAACGAACAGCATAAGCCTAAACAATACTTCAAATTAAATAAAAGCGTAGGATATAGAAACAGTGCAACAAAAAGGATCTGGAAACAGTACACCACCACTGAGGACTTGGCAGGCCTCAAGGACATCATGAGCACAGCACCTCCGATGGTAAAGGGCACCAGTAGACAACACCTGCGGCAATAACGAACGACAACCCTTATCCCACTCCCTTCCAGTCCTTACCACCGTCATCCTCCCCTTTCCAAACCCTTCCCCTCCCCTAAAATTCCTGCCCCCCTCCCCCACAGTGCGAAATCACCTTTAGGTGGAAGTACTATCCCTTTCCAAAAACAACAACAACAACAAAAGCGCTCGCACCTTTTCTCTCGGTCCGAGAACTGGTCCTGCTGGGAATAGCAGTAAGTAAAGCTTTGAGACTGAGTTAGCAATGTGATTAGCAGACTGTGATTAGTACCGCAAGGCATCTGGTCCGCTGGAAATGAGGAGGCATGTTCAGCTTAATCACTCCTCGTCCATTCACATTAAGTCAGGTGGTCCGCGGCTGACAGTCGTCATATGTCAGCTGCATTCCTCGCATTAACATTTTAATTACAAAGAACGAGGTACGTAGTTTTATGTCAACTTATTACTATGCTACTGTTGAAACAAATGCGGCAATTGAAATTTGAAATTCATAGTACAGAGTGATTTTTTGGCCTTGGTGGTCTGCCATATTTTGTAATTAAGTTAAGTGGTCCACGGGCCGAAATACTTTGAGAACCACTGTCTTAAGGCATTCCAAAACCATAGCAAGCTAGTGTGTAGCACGTTGGTGCAGTTGTCAGGGAAGGTGGTAGACAAGAAGAATAGGGGAAAGGATAGGAATGGTCCCGTGACCTGTTATAGGTGTGGCGAGGAGGACACATGTCCCGGGCTCACAATGAAAACGCGAAAGGCATTTCGGAGAGAGTCCCGAACTTGACCCTTAGAGGAGGGACACGTGTCGGCATAAAACTTGCAGACACAGACCAGAGGAATGTGTTCGTACTCGCAAGCAAGAAAGAGAAAGGCATAGGGGTCCCTGGATGTCTGCTTGAGGTAGAGAAAGAAGATTTGTTCGTCCCTGTTACAAGCATTAAAGAAGACTTGGTCTGCTAACGTTGAGGTAGGGAGGAAGGGAGGTAGGGAGGTAGGGTTGTCCAGAATACCCAGAAAGTGTTGCAAAAGAAAAGAGAGTATGCAGTGTTGTGAGAAGCGAATCAGGGTACTGACTCGTGCGCGTGGACAGGGTTTGACCGATCAGGTTACAGTTAGCGACATGCAGAGGAACTCTGACCTAGGGCTGTGTCGTAGGGCAGTGACGCGTGTTGTGCCTGACGGTGACATTCCGAGCGACGCGGCGAGCATGGAGAGATGGTGTAGCATGATAGGAGATAGGACCTCTCCTCAAGATGGGAACTCCCCTCAAGGTATGCAGACGCTGGGTTTTCTAGTGTTGCTGAATGGATTAGCAGACATTTTCGTGGTATTTTTTTATCAAAACCAAAAATAAAGAGTGAGTTGTATGTGTTTATTTTTTTTCATGTTATTTTTATTTAAATTTGACTTGTAGTTACTCCTTAGCAGACGATCAAACACCCACTCGCGCAATGATATACAAGAAAAATAGTCCCACTATACATATCTCTTTGCAAGCTGTAATTATTTGAAACTAAAAGTTTTACGTGTTTCTCTACTGTTAACTTTAATTTTGTAGTAAGCACAGACCATTGGTTCTCGCTAAGAGCTCGGTTCTGTCCTTACAACACCTTGAGGGGAGTTCCCATCTTGAGGAGAGGTCCTATCTTGCTACACCAGAATGTAATCCCTGTGTGATAGAGGAACAGTGTGGGCAGAAAGAGACTGAAGCTAATGAAGTAGTTAGTGACAGTAGTTCTTTATGTGTTCCTGGTGTGCCAGTGCGTAATCCCTGTGTGATAGCAGCACCCCTAAAGTATGTCACTCTTCCCCCTACCTAATCACTTCACTTCACAGGAGGGAAAAGTGTGTCAAGCCTGTTCGAAGGGCTGGGCAGTCAGGTGTTGGCGAACGCAGAACCAACCACGAGTGGAACGCACACGCTAGAAAAGGAGTAAATTACGGTCAGTTTATTTTATGGCTGCTATACAGGTATAGTCGTACGGATAAATATATAAGCAATATTTATTTATTCATAGACCAATTAGAATCGTTCGTTAGAATTTACACAGTTGAACACACGAGGGAAAAACGGTTAAAATGGGTAAGCAAAGACAAAAGACAATAAACTGTTTGATTTGAAAACGTGTTAGTGCTCTCATGAGGTCAGTTAACAGGGCCGCCGAGAGCCAGCCCGGGCCCCTTGTACTTGTAATCGTAAATTATTTTCCCAGTATATAATGTAAAGGAGAAGAAGAAGAAAAAAATCCACTGACCAAAGCCGGGCCCCCTTGACAGCCGCGGGCCCGGTTACACCAGCCCCTGTCCCCCCCCCCCCTCTCGTCAGGCCTGTCAGTTAAGGTCGACAGGATATATCTTAGCTGAAAATGAAGGTGTGATCAGAAGCGAACTACTGCTGGAGTAGGGTGTGAAGGGGAAATTTTGTGAAATAAATAATAAGACGAAGAATACAGTTATTGGTTAGGACAGGGTCAGCTATCATTTTTAGGAGTCATACAATTAGAATTATCTTTCACCATCTTTACATATTATTTATCTTTATGTCATTAAAAAAAACTAGAAGTATTATCACTAAACTAAGCAGACATAAAATATAATATCAAAATAATAGTAACATTTATTATGACACCTCTCACACAAAGAAAAAAATATTAACCACAGTTTTTTTGCTGCAACACTTCGTTTACTGTAATCGTGATGAATATTATGTTTAATGGTTTGCCGTCATTTTGTTACTAATATGCATCAATACAATTTATTTTCACATCTTATTTTATTAG
Organism: Pomacea canaliculata; assembly: GCF_003073045.1. Taxonomy (NCBI): domain Eukaryota; kingdom Metazoa; phylum Mollusca; class Gastropoda; order Architaenioglossa; family Ampullariidae; genus Pomacea; species Pomacea canaliculata. The sequence goes on along the minus strand of NC_037591.1, from coordinate 42,244,743 downwards.
TTACACTTATTTTTTTTATAGTAAATTTTTCTTTACAAATTTTATTACCTTTTATTTTTTTTTATCTCTTTATTACTCGGTCAGCGCAGAAGGTGCAACCTGCCTTGGTTCTGATGCCATGTAATAAATGTGTTCTTCTTCTATTATTACTAGATAAATGTGGCATTTAAATTAAAGTACGATGGCTGTCAAAAGTTAGAGCACGAATTTTGTGTTGTGCCCTGGATGGTGAATGTCTGTACAAGTGAACTGTTTACGTCTGTCTTGTGTTAGGGATGACGTCACAGCCAAAAGAAGTGACGGTGTCGTCTCACAGTACAGACAGTGTGTACGTCACACGGCGCGGTATCTCCCGCAAACAGAATGAAGAGAATCTTGTGAGTTATACGTGAGTGTGACATCACGACACCTGTCTAATGTGTCACGTGTTGTGTGCTACGCACTGTGTGTTGTGTGAGAGACAATGACAGATTTGAAAGAGTACGGGTGCCAGAGAGAGTTGTGTGTGTGTGTGAGAGAGAGACGGAGAGCTCTTATGTAATCTCCATACCTTGTCACCAGATTGCTACCTGGCCGTATACAGACAACATTCGGACTGCTGAGATCGTCTTTACGTTCAGAAACACGTATGGCGTAGTAAGAGGATTGAAGAAAGATGTTCTGTGCAAACTGCGGGTGTGCCCAATCAATCTGGGGGGTGACGGCGCCAGTAGTGTGGAACTGCTTATTACACTGGGTGCGTGTGCACGTGTGCGGTTCTTTTCACGGATGTATATCTCTAGACTGCTAGATGTCTGCCAAGACCAAGACCCTCTCGCGAAGCTGTAGATTGTCGGGTCTTAACGAACCACTTAATACTGTAATATCCGCAAACGAGATAATATCTTTAGGTTATAGTGAACAACAGTCTTGCCAAACATTTTTCTTTCTTTGGTTTTTGCTAACAGTCCTCAACCTCCACTTCCCACGGCTAGAGCCGATAACCTGAAAACATAACAGACCACAAACTTTGAGCTCTTGTACCTCCGTCAACAGCTAGACAGTCCACATCATCTGCTCGTCTTCTTGATGTCGGTAGTTAATCCGGCAGCAAATTTACGCTTTGGCCTCGTTCTGAAAATTTGTCTGTAAGCAGTCCAGAGATATAAGTCCGTGATTCTCAAGTCTAGAATTTTATTCAGAGAGTGTGCTACTTATAACGACATACATGGACGGTTTGCACTTATTGTTTGAAAATCTTTAAGACCCCAAAGCAGTTAACATTATTAAAAATTACACCTTATGAATTGTATAATAATGTTTTAAAATGCATAAACCATGTAGCTTAGAAAATCGTAACAGATATATGAGAAAATGTATATTTAAGATCACAAAAGGAGGCGTTATTATGTTTGCAGGGGGCCTGATACGCTACGACACAACGAAAACGGACATTCTCGCAGGTGTCGGTCGACAGGGCGGCTCATTGTGGCACTGTAATTCTTCTTCTCACTTCTTATCTACTGTTGTACATTAAAAAAACAGCTACAGAAGATAGAGTTTATGCTCCTGCAACCAAAGTAATATCTTTAATCCTTCACACACGTGCTTTGGCTCTAGCTAGGTTTTAAACCTCAAACAATGAAACTGTTGTTGTGTGAAACACAATGCTTTCTCAACCAGGAGCCTGTTGGATGTAGCCTTGGTATTTGACATTCAAGACAGCACCGCATCTTGGTGCCAACAAAGTCCGTGAGGACGCTTGGGTCAAAGGTGGAGCGAACTGTAGGCTACATTTGAGACAAAGCTCTGTGACTATTGTTTTCTACTGACCAGTGGTGTGTGTGTGCTTCAGTGCATGCGAATGTGCGTTCTGGTCATTATTCCATTTAGCCCTATTTTAATTTTTTAAGGCTTTAATGAGATCACATATTCTGTATTTTTCGAATAAAATCTTTTTTAACGTTTTTTTCTTTCACATTGACTTTTTGTGTTTGAGACTGTTAGTCTATAAAATGTCAGAGTTGAAAATACACTGTATGTAGATTTTAAAAAATAATATTATTGCTATTACTAACGTTATTGATGTTGAGAATTTTACTAGTAGCTAATTCAATCCTTTACTGATCAAGTAATCAAAAAAGTGATTTATTTACCAAATTTCAGTATGACAATAAATGTTTGTTATCTTTGAATATTCTCGAGTGGAGAAGTTAGGATGGTAAGAAATTAATTGACGTGGGAGCAAGTCTTGATTAACATTTCATCAGTAAACATATACAACAAAACGTATTACAACAGGATCATCAACCGATTCTTGACTTTATGAAGCAGTTCATGAGTCATTGGCCTCTCTATAGCATACTGTCATTGGTCTTAGAAAGCATGCTAAGTGTCACTGGAATCTATAAAGCATGTGTTACTTTTGTTTATATGGAATGAAAGACATTACTTTTGCTGAACATTATTGTTTCATTCTTTGTTGCAGAGAATAAGAAATTCTTAGATACTGATGTAAATATTTTAGTCATCTAGAGTAATTTGTCCTCTAGCAGGGATATGGTCTTTATTTGCAACAAGAAAAACATATTGCAGTTATCGTGGCATCAATTTCAATAAATCAAAAGCATCAGGAAGCCAAAAAACATTCGATCCAAAAAGTTTACTTTTATTAGGTCTATGTGAAGCTAATCGCTTTGTAAACAATGAAATGCTAGGAGAAATGCTCGCTCCAGCCAGAGAATCAATCATTACAACTAGCTGGAATAAAAAAAAAAAAAAACCAAAGAAAGCAATATAACAAACGGTCCATGTAATAGATGTAGATCACTACCCCTTAAAATATCTACACATACACTGTATAAGGTGTTAGACAAAAAGTAACACTTGTTTGAACAAATGTTATACTGAAAATTTTTTATTTAGAAGCAAAACAAAAAAATGTGTATTGAAAATAAGAAAACAAGACAATGAAAAAGAAAATAAATACAAGGAAAAAGTCAATAGAAAAACCAAGAGGTGTGTCTCAAAAGTCCACCACATAAATATCTACACCCTTCAACTCTCCAACTTCCTTTCTATCAACTACTATTTTTTTACCCCCCAACACACAACTCCAGCTTTCATTCCTTATTTTAGCCCATTAGCTGTTGTTAAATGATAATACCAAAAAAGTTGAATATACATGCAAATTTTAGGTATAGTTCAATTTCCTACAGCCAGGAGCTACAGCAGTAATACTGCACTGGTAGAGTTGAACTATAGCTGTAGATGGGCATGTGATGGTTTGTACAACCCATAAACAGCTTGACACACACTCTCGTGTTCATCAGCATGTGCCTCTTGAAGTAAACCTCCCTAACAACACTTTTACACACTGAACTGCGAAGCCTCGGCTTCATTGTGACTCAACATGTCACATTTTAAACCAGATAATGACCTGAAGCACCTTTAAACAAACTGCACCCGTAAAGTTAAACACGGCAGATTGAGTGTTGCTTAAAATTGAATGACCTAATACAAGCATTACAAGCTTTGCGTTAGAAAGTTTTATCACCTTTATGGATCAGCCTGTGTGTTTTTCAAATAACAAAATTAAATTTACACATCTTGCAAGGATAAGAAAGCTTTATGTACCAAGCATGGGTGAAAACAAATACCACTGTAGGTCACCATATGTGTTTCTAGAGTAGATGAGCTCCTGAAAGCAGCTTTACACATAATGCACTTGGGTTTAACATCTCTGTAGATTAGAATGTGCATTTTCTAAGCAGGTGAGGACTTGAAAGCAACTTTAGAAACAATGCAGGGGTAATGTTCGAAATCTTTGTGGCTCACCCTGTGTCTTTTTAAAATAGACATATATCTAAAAGGATCTCACATACACTGCATTGGTGAGGTTTCTCAGCACGGTGAACCTACATGTGTTCTTTCAAAATGTATAATCTTCTGAAGGAAGCTTCATATACTCCTCTCTGGTAACCACAAGAATCCCTGGATCACATTGTATTGAGAACACAGAACAACCTAACACCAATTTTAAACACACTGCGAAGAGAAGGCATAACATCATTGATTACTGTGTGCATTTTGAAAGGAGGTTAGGAATTCAACATGCTGCACTGGTGAGGTTTCTTCATTACTATGGTTCTGCATATGGAGTTTAAAATGGTATACCATTTTGAAGGCAGCCTTACTCACACTGCAGTGGTGAACCTTGTTATCACTGTGAACAAGCATGTGACGTTTCAAAATGCCTTTTTTTTGAAGGCAGCTTTACATACTCTGCATATGTGAGGATTCTCATCACTGTGAACCTGCATGTGTCTTTTTAAAATAGATGGGAACTTATAAGCCTCTTTACAGACACTGCACTGCTAAGGTTTCTCATTACTGTGAAACTGCATGTGCTGTTTCAATCTTCCTAATGATTTGAAGGCACCTTCACATAAACTGCACTGGTGAGGCTTATCCTTACTGTGAACCTGCATGTGTTTTTTCAAAATAGATGATAGCTTAAAAGCAGCTTTACAGATACTGCACTGGTATGGCTTCTCATTACTGTGAACCTTCATGTGCTGTTTCAAAGTGCCTAATCTTTTGAAGGCAGTTTCACATACCCTGCACTTGTGAGGCTTCTCATCACTGTGAACCTTCATGTGCCTTTTCAAAGTGCCTAATTTTTTGAAGGCACCTTCACATACTCTGCACTTGTGAGGTTTCTCATCACTGTGAACAAGCATGTGCCAATTCAAATTTCCTAATGTTTTGAAGGAAGCTTCACATACTCTGCACTTGTAAGGCTTCTCATTACTGTGAAGCTGCATGTGTCTTTTCAAAATGTTTGATGTTTTGAAGGTAGCTTCACATGCTCTGCACTTGTGAGGTTTCTCATCACTGTGAACAAGCATGTGCTGTTTCAAAGTGTCTAATGTTTTGAAGGCAGCTTCACATACTCTGCACTTGTGAGGTTTCTCATCACTGTGAACCTCCTTGTGTCTTTTCAAATTGTATAATCTTTTGAAAGAAGCTTCACATGCTCTGCACTTGTAAGGTTTCTCATCACTGTGAACAACCATGTGCTGCTTCAAATGGTCTAATGTTTTGAAGGCAGCTTCACATACTCTGCATTTATGAAGTTTCCCAGTGTGGTTTGACATGTGTTTTTTGAGCAAGGATGGAAAACTGAATGAAGACATACACACTTTGCATTCATAAGATTTTGTAGTCTTACTATGTCGCTGTTCTTCTGACTTGAAATTGACACTAGTCTCTGTTCCATTCAGATTTTTCTCATGGTGAGGACTTTCATTAACAATATTTATCAACTGAGTATTTTTACCTCCAGAAACAACTACATCTTGTTCAGGTGATGATAAAAATGGTAAAATATCTTTATTTTTCCTACAACTGTACCCCATTTCCTGTGGTGCGCTCTGTGCCTTCAAGTGCTCCATCATTGTGGCTACCTGTATGTTCCATCCTTCCTTGTACAGACTGTGTGATTTTGTCGGTTCTGCCTTTACTATCGAACCAACTTCCTGACCAGAGTGATCTTCATGCTTGACCTCAGAAGTAACTGGTCCATTTGTATTTTCATCATGATGTAGACCATACTGTGTCTTTACTTCATAAGTATTGCAATAGAATTCATTATCACTATTAGGTTGACAAACTTCCTCCTGACCAGGCAATGCCCTCTCAATCTTTACTCTATGATTATTCTCAGTCATACACTCTGTCTTCACAATGTGAGCAGGCTGCCATTCTATTTTAACGAAAGAACTGGACATTTGAGAATTTGTCTCCGATTTCGGAACATTCTCACACCTCCAGTGTTTCTGGTCAGCTGGATCAATTTTTATATCATGGAGTTTTTGGCCAAAGCTATTGTCGTGCTGCATGAAACCAATCTGTAAACACTTTGTCTCATTATAATCAAAGCAAAATGAACTTTCTGCTTTAGGTATTACATTAACAGTCAGGTCTTCTAGTGCATCAGCAACAGATGTTGTTTCAGTCTTAATGAGTGTACATGGACTCTGCATCTCATTTTTTATGGCCGACATATCTTTCTGGTTTCAAGGGTTACTGATTATATTGTTTTGTCTTTTTGGTAAAAGTACTTTTCCACTTATTATTCACTAATGAAGATTAAGTCTTCAGGTCCATCAGCTTTAGTGTTTCTAGTGATATAAGAAGACCCACTGAAGGTTGTTGTCTCTCAGACCTGAAACATGTCAACTGTAATAATATATATCATTTCAGTTCTCATGCAAATTAAAAGTAAACATTTAAAAGCAAGGGAGATTTTACTACAACGCGCTGTCCATGGGCTTACAGTGATCACACATGTAGCTCGTGTGACAGGAACAGGAAAATAAACGCACCTATTAGTACAAAAGTTCTTCAATTTAGCTAACATATCAACTGTGGGCAAAGTGTCAATGTTTTATCTTTGTCCTTAAAGTGTCTCCCACCTTCTCATCAGGTCACCCAGTCAAAGACATCAGTGTTGCTCGGTGGGTAAACTTTTCTTTATCTTAATATGTCTTAATCGAAGCTGTATATGTACCTCTATCAGGGTATCAGCGAAAGACATCACGACCTTGCGACTAACTAGTTTCTTATCTTTGAGCTGGCTTAATCTTAATCTACAGGCTACATACACACTGCACGTATCACAGTATCGGTGATAGACCTCAGGGCGTTGCGACTTAAATATTTCCCTCATAAATTTACTGCACCAGTGGGGGTCGGGGGTAGTCTAGTAGATGAACAGCCCTCACGCCATATCATTAACAATAAATAAGAGAAAAAAATTATTATACTGCCTATAACAAACCTGGCCTTTTAACGCTACTATACCAGTAAACAGAAGGAACTGTCGAAATTCTGTTGCTTTCAAATGGTAAAGTTCATGACCCACACTCTCGTAATCGCAATTGATTTGAGGAAATTGTGACAGCTCCTAATTCTCTCCATCGCTAACGGCTAAATAATTATCAAATTGCAAGCGTTCAGAACTGCTGAGCTCGATTTCTACTTCTGTCTGGAAAACTTTTGCATTTATTGCCTTTATCTTTCTTCTCTGAGCATGATATTCAGCATTGAATTTGGACATTTTTTGAATTAAAATCTCAATAACTATACTACTTTAGAGTATATAAATTATACGTACGGTTATCGAAGAGTCAAACACATGTATCAGTAGTGGAATTGACCGCTGAAGAAGCTTAATTCCTGTTGCGAAAAGTGTAAAAACACAACTTTGCAAATGGCGGCCAAGCTATTATACTAAACTCTAAAGGGAAAATTAATCTGCCTAGAAACTCGTAAATAGTAGGATCAATTTAAATCATGTCTATTTTCATGTCTGTTAATGTGGAAAAAGTTGAAGGTTTTTAGTAGAATGTTGCGTTTAATAAGAGAAATTACACGGACTCTTTTGTTTGCTTTGACGAAGTCTCGTTCTCGGCACGTGACCCTATGACGTTTCAGTAGGATTGTTTACCTGTGAGACCGAACCATGCCTGGAGAATGTGCTGCACCCGATTGCTACGAAAAGGTGGGAAAAGATTCGACATTGTCTTTTCATCAGTTTCCGAAAGACAAAGCCTTACAAAAAGAGTGTGTCATACAATAACAAGGCTCGATCCCACACGTTTGGGAGCCCAGAGAGTGGGAGGTGTTATGCAAGCATTTTGTTGACGAGTGCTTTACTAGCCGGACCGGCGGACCCGAATGTCCAAACAGTTAGGTTTGGCCTTCAAGGCACAGCTTCTGCCAGATGCAATTCCGACAATTTTTCAACACAATGAAATTGCTCGAAAAAGAAAGAAGGATCTATCTGACAGACGAGTTTCATTTGCCAAACGACTACAGCATAAACAGGTCAGTGTCAGGGCTACTGTTACTGTGTTTACAAAATGCACTTTTCATTATTGGTAGATAACATTAGCCCTTGTCTATCACCTTCCCTGACAACTGCTCCAACGTGCTACACACTAGCTTGCTATGGTTTTCTCAAAGTATTTCGGACCGCGGACCACTTTACTTAATTAAAAAATATGGCAGACCACCAAGGCCAAAAAATCACTCTGTACTATGAATTTCAAATTTCAATTGTCGCATTTGTTTCATTGCAATTCAAAACTAAATGACCTTTTGTGACAGTAGCATAGTAATAAGTTGACATAAACTACGTACCTCGTTCTTTGTAATTAAAATGTTAATGCGAGGAATGCATCACTTTAAACATCACTTTGCTGACATATGACGACTGTCAGCCGCGGACCACCTGACTTAATGTGAATGGACGAGGGGTGATTAAGCTGAACGTCCAGAGGAATGGTCCTGTGACCTATTATAGGTGTGGCGAGGAGGGTCACATTTCGCGACAGTAGTGTACCCGGGCTCACAATGAAAATTACGCGAAAGGCATTTCGGAAGAGAGTCCCGAACTTGACCCTTAGTAAGGTGACCAGACGTTTCGAGGGCAAAAGCGGGACACGTGCCGATGATGGTGTCGTCACCGTCAAAGAACGCTGAAAAAAGTGATTTTTAAAGACAACCGGTGCATTTGATGGACTTGCCAGAAAGCCAGAAAGCGGGACATTGGGCGTCCCGCCCGATTAGCAGGCGGGACACGAGGTCAAAAGCGGGACTTGGTCACCTTACCCTTAGTCCTTAGAGGAGGGACAAGTGTCGGCATAAAACTTGCAGACACAGAGGAATGTGTTCGTACTCTCAAGCAAGAAAGAGAAAGGGATAGAGGTCCCTGGATGTCTGCTTGAGGTAGAGAAAGAAGATTTGTTCGTCCCTGTTACAAGCATTAAAGAAGACAGTCCTTGGTCTGCTAACGTTCAGGTAGGGAGGAAGAAAGATGGGTTGTCCAGAATACACAGAAAGTGTTGCAAAAGAAAAGAGAGTATGCAGTGTTGTGAGAAGCGAATCAGGGTACTGACTCGTGCGCGTGGACAGGGTTTGACCGATCAGGTTACAGCTAGCGACATGCAGAGGAACTCTGACCTAGGGCTGTGTCGTAGGGCAGTGACGCGTGTTGTGCCTGACGGTCACACAAATCGAGCGGGTGGCACCCGCGAATTATGGTACCTCCGCTTACTTGCCCAAGGGTAGCATGGAGGATAACATGTCTGGCACGCCTCTAGATGGTAGAGAGATGGAGGAACAGTGTGAACAGAAGGATCCTGAAGCTAATGAGGTAGTTAGTGAGGGCAGTTCTGTGTGTGTTCCTAGGGTGCCAGAATGTAATCCCTGAGGAACAGTGTGGGCAGAAAGAGACTGAAGCTAATGAAGTAGTTAGTGACAGTAGTTCTTTATGTGTTCCTGGTGTGCCAGTGCGTAATCCCTGTGTGATAGCAGCACCCCTAAAGTATGTCACTCTTTCCCCCACCTAATCACTTCACTTCACAGGAGGGAAAAGTGTGTCAAGCCTGTTTCAAGGGCTGGGCAGTCAGGTGTTGGCAAACGCAGAACCAACCACGAGTGGAACGCACAAGGTAGAAAAGGAGTAAATTGCGGTCAGTTTATTTTATGGCTGCTATACAGGTATAGTCGTACGGATAAATACATAAGCAATATTTATTTATTCATAGACCAATTAGAATCTTTCGTTAGAATGTACACAGTTGAACACACGAGGGAAAAAAAAACGCAAAAACAACAGAAAACGTGTTGGTGCTCTCATGAGGTCAGTAAAGGTGGACAGGATATTATCTTAGCTGAAAATGAAGGTGTGATCAGAAGCGAACTGCTGCTGGAGTAGGGTGTGAAGGCGAAATTTTGTGAAATAAATAATAAGACGAAGAATACAGTTATTGGTTAGGACAGGGTCAGCTATCATTTTTTAGGAGTCATTCAATTTGAATTATCTTTCACCATCTTTACATATTATTTATCTTTATGTCATTAAAAAAACTAGAAGTATTAATTATCACTCAACTAAGCAGACATAAAATATAATATCAAAATAGTAGTAACATTTATTATGACACCTCTCACACAAAGAAAAAAAATATTAACACAGTTTTTTGCTGCAACACTTAGTTTACTGTAATCGTGATGAATATTATGTTTAATGGTTTGCCATCATTTTGTTACTAATATGCATCAATACAATTTATTTTCACATCTTATTTTATTAGTTACACTTATTTTTTTATACTAAATTTTTTTTTTACAAATTTTATTACCTCTTTATTTTTTTATCTCTTTATTACTCGGTCAGCGCAGAAGGTGCAACCTGCCTTGGTTGTGATGCAACGTAATAAATGTGTTCTTCGATTTTTATTATTATTATTATATAAATGTGGTATTTTAATTAAAGTACGATGGCTGTCCAAAAGTTAGAGCACGAATTTTGTGTTGTACCCTGGAGGTAGAATGTCTGTACAAGTGAACTGTTTGTGTATGTCTTGTGTTAGGGATGACGTCACAGCCAACAGAAGTGATGGTGTCGTCTCACGGTACAGACAGTGTGTACGTCACATGGCGCGGTATCTCCCGCAAACAGAATGAAGAGACTCTTGTGAGCTACACGGTGGGTGTGACATCACGACACCTGTCTAATGTGTCACGTGTTGTGTGAGAGACAGAATATGACAGTTTTGAAGTTTTGAAAGAGCGCGGGCGCTAGAGAGAGAGGTGTGTGTGAGAGAGAGAGAGAGACGGAGAGCTCTTATGTAATCTCCATACCTTGTCACCAGATTGCTACCTGGCCGTATACAGACAACATTCGGACTGCTGAGATCGTGTTTACGGGCAGAAACACGTATGGCGTAGTAAGAGGATTGAAGAAAGATGTTCTGTACAAACTGCGGGTGTGCCCAATCAATCTGGGGGGTGACGGCGCCAGTAGTGTGGAACTGCTTATCACATTGGGTGCGTGTGCACGTGTGCGCTTCTTTTCACGGATGTATATCTCTGGCCTGCTAGATGTCTGCCAAGACCAAGACCAACAGCCTCTCGCGAAGTTGTAGATTGTCGGGTCTTAACGAACCACTTAGTAGTGTAATATCCGCAAACATTCTTTAAGTTGTAGTGAACTACAGTCTTGCCAAATATTTGTTACTTAATGACTTTTTCTTTCTTTTGTTTTTGCTAGCAAATTGTGAAAATTCATCTGTAAGCAGTCCAGAGATATAAGTCCGTGATTCTCAAGTCTAGAATTTTATTCAGCGAGTGACGTGCTGCATAAAGCGACATACATGGACGTTTGCACTTCTTGTTTGAATATCTTTACGACCGCAAAGCAGTTAACATTATTAAAAATTACACCTTATGAATTGCATAATAATGTTTTAAAATATATAAACCTTGTAGCTTAGAAAATCCTAACAGATATATGAGAAAATGTATATTTAAGATCACAAAAGGAGGCGTTATCATGTTTGCAGGGGGCCTGATACGCTACGACACAACGAAAACGGACATTCTCGCAGGTGTCGGTCGACAGGGCGGCTCATTGTGCACTGTAATTCTTCTTCTCGCTTCTTATCTACTGTTGTAAAAAAAAAGCTACAGAAGATAGAGTTTATGCTCCTGCAACCAAAGTAATATCTTTAGTCATTCACACGTGCTTTGGCTCTAGCTAGGTTTTAAACCTCACACAACTGTTGTTGTGTGAAACACAATGCTTTTTCAACCAGGAGCCTGTTGGATGTAGTCTTGGTATTTGACATTCAAGACAGCACCGCATCTTGGTGCCAACAAAGTCCGCGAGGACACTTCGATGAAAGGTTGAGCGAACTGTAGGCTACATTTGAGACAAAGCTCTGTGACTATTGTTTCCTATTGACTTCAGTAGTGTGTGTGTGCGCGTGTGCGCATTCTGGTCATTATTCCATTTAGCCCTATTTTGCTTTTTTAAAGGCGAAAATTAGATCACACTTTGTATTTTTCTAATTAAATCTTTTTTCTCGTTTTTTCCTGAATTTTTGTGTTTGAGACTGTTAGTCTATAAAATGTCATAGAGTTGAAAATACACTGTATGTATATTTTTAAAACTAATGTTATTACTATTACTAACGTTATTGATGTTGAGAATTTTACTAGTAGCTAATTCAATCCTTTGCTGAGTAATTAAAGCATATAGCCCTATTTTAATTTTTTAAGGCTTTAATGAGATCACATATTCTGTATTTTTCGAATAAAATCTTTTTTAACGTTTTTTTCTTTCACATTGACTTTCTGTGTTTGAGACTGTTAGTCTATAAAATGTCATAGAGTTGAAAATACACTGTATGTAGATTTTTTAAAATAATGTTATTGCTATTACCAACGTTATTGATGTTGAGAATTTTACTAGTAGCTAATTCAATCCTTTGCTGATCAAGTAATCAAAAAAGTGATTTATTTACCAAATTTTAGTATGACAATAAATGTTTGTTGTCTTTGAACATTCTCGAGTGGAGAAGATAGGATGGTAAGAAATTAATTGATGTGGGAGCAAGTCTTGATTAACATTTCATCAATATACATATACAACAAAAATGTATTACAACAGATTATTGACTTTATGAAGCAGTTCAAGAGTCACTGGCCTCTATGAAGCATACTGTCATTGGTCTTAAAAAGCATGCCAATTGTCACTGGCCTCTATAACGCATACTAAGTGTTCCTTTTGTTTATATGGAATGACAACAGACATTACTTAATTTTCTTAAATTGTTTTTATTAATTACTGTGTCACATTCCGTATGATATTTGCTTATATGGACATGAGTAACAATATTTCAAAATGGATATGCAGATTATAAAAACAAAAACAATGAATATCAAATTCAAAAAAAAACCCACCCCAAAGTATCTGCTGAACATTATTGTTTCATTCTTTGTTGCAGAGCATAAGAAATTCTCACATACTGATGTAAATAATTTAGTCATCTCGAGTAATTTGTCCTCTAGCAGGGATATGGCCTTTATTTGCAACAAGAAAAACATATTGCAGTTATCGTGGCATCAATTTCGATAAATCAAAAGCATCAGGAAGCCAAAAAACGTTCTATGTGAAGTTAATTGCTTTGTAAAGAATGAAATGCAAGGAGAAATGCTCGCTCCAGCCAGAGAATCAATCATTAGAACTAGCTGAAATAAAAAAAAAAACAACAACAAAAAAAGCAATATAACAAACGGTCCATGTAAAAGACGTAAATCACTACCTCTGAAAATATATACATATATCTTAACCCCCTTCAACTCTCCAACTTCCATTCTATCAACTACTATTTTGTTTACCCCTTCCCCCACCAACACACAACTCCAGCTTTCATTCCTTATTTTAGCCCATTAACTGCTGTTAAATAATAATACCAAAAAAGTACTGCTCAATTTCCTACAGTCAGGAGATACCTGTATCTAAGCAGTAGTACTGCACTGGTAGAGTTGAACTATAGCTGTAGATGGGCATGTGATGGTTTGTACAGCCATAAACAGCTTGACACACTCTCGTGTTCATCAGCATGTGCCTTTTGAAGGACACATCCTAACAACACTTCTACGAACTGAACTGCGAAGCCTCTGCATCATTGTGACTCATTATGTCATATTTTAAACCAGATAATGACCTGAAGCACCTTTAAACAAACTGCACCCGTAAAGTTAAACAGAGCAGTGATTGAGCGTGTGTTGTTTTAAATTGAATGATCTAATACAAGCATTACAAGCTTTGCGTTAGCAAGGTTTAACACCTCTATGGATCAGCCTGTGTGTTTTTGAAATAGATAATATCAAATTAAATTTGCACATCTTGCAAGGATAAGAAAGCTTTATGTACCAAGCATGGGTGAAAACAAATACAATTGTAGGTCACCATATGTGTTTCTAAAGTAGATGAGCGCCTTAAAGCAGCTTTACCCATAATGGACTTGGGTTTAACATCACTGTAGATTAGCATATGCAGTTTCTAAGCAGGTGAGGACTTGAAAGCAACTATAGAAACAATGCAGTGGTAATGTTTAAAATATTTGTGGCTCACCCTGTGTCTTTTTAAAACAGACATATATCTTAAAGGAGCTTTACATACATTGGATTGGTAAGGTTTCTCAGCACGGTGAACCTGCATGTGTTCTTTCAAAATGTCTAATCTTTTGAAGGAAGCTTCATATACTCCGCTCTGGTAACCACAAGAATCCCTGGATCACATTGTATTGGGATCACAGAACAACCTAACACCAATTTTAAACACACTGCACAGAAAAGGCGTAACATCATTGATTACTGTGTGCATTTTGAAAGGAGGTGAGGACTTCAACATGCTGCACTAGTGAGGTTTCTTCATTACCATGGTTCTGCATATGGAGTTAAAAATGGAATACCGTTTTGAAGGCAGCCTTACACTGGTGAACCTTCTTATCACTGTGAACAAGCATGTGACGTTTCAAGCCTTCTCATTATTGTGAACCTTCATGTGCACTTTCAAATTGCCTAATGTTTTGAAGGCAGCTTTACATGCTCTGCACTTGTGTCGCTTCTCATCACTGTGAACAGCCATGTGTTTTTTGAAATTGTTTAATGTTTTGAAAGAAGCCTTACATATTCTGCAATGGTGAGGTTTCTCATCACCGTGAATAAGCATGTGCTCCTTCAAATGTTTTAATCTTTTGAAGGCAGCTTCACATACTCTGCACTTGTGAGGCTTCTCATCACTGTGAACAAGCATGTGCTGTTTCAAAGCGACTAATGTTTTGAAGGCAGCTTCACATACTCTGCACTTGTGAGGCTTCTCATCACTGTGAACAAGCATGTGCTGCTTCAAATGGTCTAATCTTTTGAAGGCAGCTTCGCATACTCTGCACTTGTGAGGCTTCTCATCACTGTGAACAAGCATGTGCTGCTTCAAATGGTCTAATCTTTTGAAGGCAGCTTCGCATACTCTGCACTTGTGAGGCTTCTCATCACTGTGAACAAGCATGTGCTGTTTCAAATTTCGTAATGTTTTGAAAGAAGCTTTACATATTCTGCACTTGTTATGCTTCTCATCCCTGTGAACAAGCATGTGCTGCTTCAAATGGTCTAATTTTTTGAAGGCAGCTTCACATGCTCTGCACTTATGAAGTTCCCCTGTCTGGATTGACACATGTTTTTTGAGCAAGGATGGAAAACTGAATGAAGACATACACACTTTGCACTCATAAGATTTTGTATCCTTACTATGTCGCTGTTCTTCTGACTTGAAATTGACACTAGGCTCTGTAACACTGAGATTTGTCTCATGCTGAGGACTCTCAGTCACAATATCCAACAACTGAGTATATTTACCTTCAGAAACAACTACATCTTGTTCAGGATGTGATGCAAATTGTAAAATATCTTTATTTTTCCTACAACTGAACCCACTTCCTGTGGTGCGCTCTGTGCCTTCATATGCTTCATCATTGTGGCTACCTTTATGTTCCATCCTTCCTTGTACAGACTGTGTGATTTTGTCGGTTCTGCCTTTACTATCAAACCAACTTCCTGACCAGAGTGATCTTCATGCTTGACCTCAGAAGTAACTGGTCCATTTGTATTTTCATCATGATGTAGACCATACTGTGTCTTTACTTCATAAGTATTGCAATAGAATTCATTATCACTATTAGGTTGACAAACTACCTCCTGACCAGGCAATGCCCTTTCAATCTTTACTCTATGATTGTGCTCAGTCATACATTCTGTCTTCACAGTGTGAGCAGGCTGCCATTCTATTTTAACGAAAGAACTGGACATTTGAGAATTTGTCTCCAATTTTGGAACATTCTCACACCTCCAGTGTTTTTGGTCAGCTGGATCAATTGTTATATCATGGAGTTTTTGGCCAAAACTATTGTTGTGCTGCATGAAACCAATCTGTAAACACTTTGTCTCATTATAATCAAAGCAAAATGAACTTTCTGCTTTAGGTATTACATGAACAGTTGTTTCAGTCTTCATGAGTTTACATGGACTCTGCATCTCACTTTTTATGGCCGACATATCTTTCTGGTCTCAAGGGTGTCTGATTATATTGTTTTGTGTTTTTCATAAAAGTAATTTTCCACTTATTGTTGACTAATGAAGATCAAGTCTTCAGTTTCATCAGCTTTAGTGTTTCTAGTGATAAAAGAAGACCCACTGAAGTTTGTTGTCTCTCAGACCTGAAACATGTCAACTGTAATAATATATATCATTTCAGTTCTCATGCAAATTAAAAGTAAACCTTTAAAAACAAGAGAGATTTTCCTACCAGGTACAAATCAGGTTCACAAAAGCTACGGCAGTAAAACTTTTCTTCTTTAACTTTAACAGAGACAATATTTAAGTAAAGACAGTTATAGAATTTGACTCTATTTTTATTTAAGATTACGTGACACTTATTATATTGAATAGAACGCTCACTACCTATAGTGGGTCGGACTAACTTATGAAAATTCTAACCTGCGATGGCAGTTGACCTCTTACAACAGAAATAAGAGAAGTAGACTAGCGTCTGTCTCTGCTCAGAAGAAGGACTTTGTCGCCAGCCGTTCGAAATACGCTTCACCAGAGACCGACAAGAACAACAACTCCATATTGTTGCCAAGAGTTACCGCACATGTAGCTCCCAATTACTGACTTCCGTACCTTGTAAGTCGGCTGCGTGCGTAATACCCGGTCGTGAGCTGCCCACCCGCGGCTACTGGGTCTATTGTTACATCAGAAGTTACGAAGTTGCTTGACCCACTTAGGGAAACAATGACCAGACAAGGATTGGTGGATAGTTCTGGAATGTTCGACGCCGACTCTCTACAAAGACATAACTCAGTACACTACTACAGTGCTACACTTACCCTGGTAAATAACGAATCGTCATTGATCAATCGCTTCAAAAAAAAAAAAAAAAAAAAACCAAAACAAACAACAGTATCGTCTACCTCACGTTTAATGAACAGATCGCAGATGTTTCTACGAGCCGTCAAATGAACGATTTTGAGTTCACGAGAAACCTAAACATCGAGCCTGTCTAGATGTATCACCTTATTTAGGTTGTCGCAAGCTCTGGAATGACAAATGTTCGCTCCCGAACTTGTATTACTAGACTTCTGGCAGACGATTTTTTTTCCAGTTAACTACTAAAACGAGGCATGAGACTACAAATCTTCTGGTTTAGCCAACTTCTCGAGAGGCTAAGCGTCGGTCTTGGCAGACAGACAGCAGTCGACCTCTACGCGTCCACGGTTCTATGTTTCTGCAATCTCTCATGTCGCCTAGGTTTGACTCGACGAATGCTTTTATTATGACATTATTAACCTCGGTGACCCTCCATGACCGAAGAGCCTCCTTGAAGATCGATATGACCAACACGGAACTTGGTGAACCATCGTTGGCACTGACATTCTTGTAGAGCACTGGGACTTGCAGGTTTGCACTATAAAGCCGGCATGCATACATAGAAATACAACGCGCTGTCCATGGGCTTACAGTGATCACACATGTAGCTCGTGTGACAGGAACAGGAAAATAAACGCGCCAATCAGTACAATTTCAATTTAGCCAACATATCAACTGTGGGCAAAGTGTCAATGTTTTATCTTTGTCTCCGACCTTCTCATCAGGTCACCAAGTCAAAGACATCAGTGTTGCTCGGCGGGTAAACTTTTCTTTATCTTAATATGTCTTAATCCAAACTCTATATGTACCTCTATCAGGGTATCAGCGAAAGATATCAATACCTTGCGACTAACTAGTTTCTTATCTTTGAGCTGGCTTAATCTTAATCTACAGGCTACATACACACTGCACGTATCACAGTATCAGTGAAAGACCTCAGGGCCTTGCGATTATCAAATATTTCCCTCATAAATTTACTGCACCACTGGGGGTCGGGGATATAGTCTAGTTACTAGTAGATGAACAGCCCTCACGCTATATCAATAACAATAAATAAGAGAAAAGATTATTATACTGCCTATAACAAACCTGGCCTTTTAACGCTGCTATAGCAGTAAACAGAAGGAACTGTCGAAATTCTGTTGCTTTCAAATGGTAAAGTTCATGACCCACACTTTCGTAATCGCAATTTATTTGAGAAAATTCTGACAGCTTCGAATTCTTTCCATCGCTAACGGCTAAATAATTATCAAATTGCAAGCGTCCAGAACTGCTGAGCTCGATTTCTACTTCTGTCTGGAAAACGTTTGCATTTATTGCGTTTATGTGTACTCTAATCTTTCTTCTGTTAGCATAATATTCTTCATTGAATTTGGACATTTCTGGAATTAAAATCTCAATAACTATACTACTTTAGAGTATATAAATTATACGTACGGTTATCGAAGAGTCAAACACATGTATCAGTAGTGGAATTGACCGCTGAAGAAGCTTAATTCCTGTTGCGAAAAGTGTAGAAACACAAGTTTGCAAATGGCGGCCAAGCTATTTGTTAAGCGCGCGCTTCTGATTACGTAGTACGCCATTGGCTAAAAGTTATTGCAGTTATTAGAGGTTATGGTCCCTTGGCTGCTGTCAGAGTACTCTCCCCCGTCAAAATAGGTAACCCTTATAGGACATCTATAAGTTCAGCTTTTGATTTGCATGGGGTAACTGGTTCGATACCCGTGACACGCTACGTATGGGTTTGGATTACCGACCCTCATGTAAAATGAATACCTTACGTCATAGAGAGTTGGGGACAGGCCTCCTACCCGCCTCAAGAAAAGCCGGGATCTCTCATACCTAGTCTCCAAAGATCGTCGGGACACGAGTTGTAGCTGGAGAACTTGATACTATCATATATGGCTTTGGCTTGATGAATGATAGAAGCAATCTGTCTCTCTGTACTGGTGAAAAAAAGTTTTAAAAAGAGGGAGCCACAGCATTTCAGTATGGTCCCACTCTTTTGTCTCTCAAAAGTTTTCCTTAATGACAGTGTCCCATTGTCCACACAGTGTAGACAATGAAGCTGTTTATCACGGACAGTCAGGTCTTGGATGATGATGATTGCATGATGATTGATATTGTTGTTGTTGTTGTTGTTGTTGTTGTTGTTGATGATGATGATGATGATGATGATGATGATGATGATGATTGATGATTGATGATCACAAATGTCTCTCGTGCATGTCACATGGCAATCCCATCAAGCTTTTCTAGGTTTACAACAGGCCCTCTTGTGGTCTACTCAAACCGTAGAGCTTGCAAGGATGACCTAACCAGCTAATCTTGTCGCCGACGCCAGATAGTCATGCTTGGTTGGGCTCTTTGTGAAGACTTTCTGTGTACTTGTTCTACGACAAATCAACCACCACCACTAAAGCACACACACACTTACGCTCACGCACACGCACACACACACGCACGCATGCACACACACACTAAAAACAAAAATGTCCAGTGAGAATGAGTAGATCAGTCTAGTCACCATTACTCGTGGTCATCATTTGGTGGTTGGCGACTGTGGTAGTATTCTTTCTTTTTCCTTATTATGAGATGATCGAGTCGATTAATATCACACTCTAACGAGGCGCTGCTCGAGGTTCATGAGAGCAGCCAAGTGGAACATGAACACCACCTGAAGAGCGAAGCACGCTGATATATAGTGACCCACGCGACACCTGACACGACTGCATGTGTTCTGCCTATAAGCCACACATTCAGGTATTTAAACTTACTTTGCTTTATCGTGTGCTGGCACGGTGTAGAACACAACTATTGCTTTTATCATGTGTATTATCTTATAGTTGGCAAGTATCAGGCTTTTTTTTTTCTCTTAACAATTTTCCTCTCTCCTCTGTTCTTCCCTTCCCCTTTCTATCAATTTGTTCTGTATTCACGACTTCTCCGTGAAATTTCAACACTGGTCGCCAACTCGATCCTAACCTTGCAGGTCACTTTTCCATCCATATATACGGTCTTATTTTACCTGCCATCCATTCATTACTTCATTTTCTCATTTATCTTCTTCTTTATTCCTTTACATCACTTTATTAATCTGTTGTTATCTGTTCATTTCGTTATTTAATATTTCTTCGCTTGCGGTCCGTTTCGTGGACTGCGACGTTTAAAGTTCTCTGTCGAGGTCGTATAGTTGTACAGTACTAGACGACACAACATTTCTCTTTGACTGAATTATGTTTCATTTTACGAGGAAGCATGGTATCTCACTTTTTGCCAGAGAAAAATGATTTAGATTTTTTTATTTTGTTTTTCTTTCCCGTTGTTTACCCAAAATAAAAGTGACTGCTCGCCTACAGCAGATTGTTGTTTACCTTTTTTATGGAGCACGTGTTAGTACAGTTATTTTTAGAGCTGAGTGTGCTTACACTGTTGTTTACTTTTTTTTAACGGAGCACGTGGAAGCGCAGATAGTTATTTTTAGAGCTGAGAGTACTATGACGTCGACTCTCGTGCTATATTTGTAACACAGTCTGTTCCGATCGACTCAGAGGCTTTGAGCTGCCAACGATGACATAACCCTGTGTCGTTGACCCCAACAGTGACACTCCCTCCCCCCTACGATATAAGTGAAGCGAGGGCTGACACCATTGGCAGTTATTTCTTTGTCTGCTGTATCAACACCGCGTAATGGAGTGACCCTGACCTCCTTACATCAGCTGCTGGAAGCAGCGCTGAACTCAATAGTACAACTGTACACACCAACCACAGTCGACAGTGAAGCGATATTACAAGGTCCACCCTGCGGCCATTCCTACCCAGCCGCCGGAATATAATGGGGGGCGTGTGACTTGCCTCTGTGACAGGGCACAGTCAACTTTGACCTTATCTACGCTGCCTGTGGCACGTCTCATAGACGAGACTTCGGTCAGTTGGACACGAGATTGGTGCTGGGTTACTGACAGGTGCAGGAGACAGGTGTAAAGTTTACCTGACTACCTACCATCCATGTTCTCTGTCGTCTGCTGTTTGGAGAGCTGTTGAAGAACGACGGCAGTGAAGAGTAAGTAATAGTACTACTAGGGTGTGATGGGACTGTCCTGAGGGTGACGGGTGTGAACACTGATGCTAGTTAAGTTGCAGGTAACTGCCCAGCAACAGTGCATTAACAACAAATTTGCACTAAATTCTAAAGAGATAACTGCAGGGGGCGAACTGCCTGTTTAGGGGCCGTCAGAAAGTAGGTCCCTGCACCTTCTGCTTTCTCTTTCCTTTGTCCTTTGCCCCTTTCTTCTCTTTTTTCTTTTCTCAGCCTGTGAATCTATGGTGAATGAAGACGAAGTCACAGGGTGGGATTCATAGATGAATAAAGTCACAGTTAAAGAACAAAAACTACCGTTTATTTATAGTCATACAGTAGCAGCATTCTGTGTGTAATCATGTGACAATGTCTCCTTCCCTCTTATTCCCGGTAGATGAAGTCCGTCTATGGCTTGGTTTGCGCCTTTTTTTTTTTTTTGAGACGACCCGATGTCAGGTAGTAGACACTTGCATGGGTAAGTGAGAAGGGTGTGAGTGTGTGTGTATCGTTAATGCAATACGAAATCTCGAGCACGACCACTTACAGTTCCCCCCAACAAGCAAAACTTGGTAGTCACCCAACTTGGCGCAGAGGTCAAGACTGTCCTTGAGGCGTGATAAGGCATTTCCATCTTCAGACTTGGCGATTGTACTTTTACACAAACATTTCTGCAGCTCGTAATAATATAAAAACAACCCTGTCAGTACAGCAGGACCTATACATATCAGAAATATTTTTTTTAAGTTCTGAACTTGGTTTATCCTTTCATTCACTCTCTTTCGTCTCCTTTCCTATTTCCTCGTATTTTTCATATTCTTTGTGAGGGATGATCGAAAATGCTTAGAGTATCACTGGATTAATCGATTGATTATTTAATGATTGTTGTTGTTTAGCCCCGAGCAGGTATTGTACTATCTTTTAAACCTTTCTTGCAGTTTTGTAAAAGATAGCAATTTAAAACTCCTACCAAAATGAATTTTAAAAGAACCTGTGATGATAAGTTCATCTGAATGCACGATTCGCGTTGTACTTTGAATCCTGAGGTCCCACGATGCCAGGAAAATGATTGAAATCGATTGTCCTTGTGACCTGATTGTCACGGTGTCAGCCAATGATCCACATCGGGTCTCTGCAATGAGCCGGAGAGGGCGTGTGCAGTGACTGCGAGTGCACGCGCGATAACAGTATGCGGGCGAGTGCACATCATTGTTAGTGGACTTTGTGTTTGTTCCTCTGGGTCGTGCTGTGTATGTCACAGACACAGGGGGCGGATACTGTCAGCTGTTTATCTGACAGGAAATGGCGGCCTTCACTGGCAACTAGGCAACTACACAGCTTCGCTCGCTGTTGATATTTGTGCGCGCGCACGCACACACACACAAACGCGATCGGGTGGAGAGACAGTGAACAGCGACAGAGCATCGTTGTCGTCTTCTTCGCTGCCAACATCTATGATTTTCTTGCTGCTGGGTTTGCTGGGATAATTACTGCTCTTGTCAACCCACACGTGTTAATACACCCAGTCACCTTACAGAAATGACAATGTACATGTGTGTGTGTGTGCCTGTCTGTGCGTGTGTCGGTGTGTGGATGGGAGTGAGTGCTTGTGTACGGAAGTCTGCAACGCTGTGAATAATGTTTGAGTTTGATGATAATTGTAGTGCGATGATGACGACAGTCTTAATGTGATGTTTACTGATGAAAGGTGAAGCTAGAGTGGCAGTTTATTTAGTAAACAATCTACATCCTCAGTACATTTACGTGTCTTCGCTGCTAAACAACATTTAATTCTAAACTTGACCGTACGTGGCGACCATAAAGGGCGGCAATCGATGGACTACAGGAACTGGTTTCTCATGTTTCACTCCCCTTACCCACAACGCTTTTCCTCTCTTCCCTGCCTTTCTCCTTCTTTTGCTGATTATCTGAAGGTTGAAGACCTTTCTGTTGTCTTTGTCAATGTCTTCTAAGTTGACAATTTGAGTAACAGCATCTGGTTGTCGGCTGTTATCATCAACATATCTCAATAATGTTCACCACGGGATGAGTTTATATACTGTGCCATTGATTCTAACGTGCTCCTGTTGACATATACTTCTCATCATTCTCTTCCACCGATTATGTATTCCCTCCAACAGCAGAATGAAACAGTGAAAATATTTATCGCAATCAACCTGTTTCGAACTAGCGATGACTGATGCCATTAAATATATTAAATAGTTTATTTTTTTCGGAAGTGGATGAGGTTGGAATGGCCGATGTTGTATCATTCTGCTCAAGATTGAAGGATGGAGTTTAAAAAACAACACTATACGTGTTCGGGATGGAAACTGTCATCAAACGCACAGGATTAAAGGCGGTTTCAAACATTCAGTAAACACAGAGGAAACAGAAGCAGTTTCGAACGGCAGGGCAAACAACTCGTGACAAAGGTGATGGAGTAGTCTCCCGTGACTGTCAGCATTACGCTAACGGCCGTGAATTGTAGAGTGGTCCATCAGTGTGAACACGGGCAAGGCTGGGTGCGAGAGTGCCGGTTCTTTGCAGTCCCATAGATTTTCCTCGCCTTTTCACTCTCCGAATGTGGGAGCAGTTGTTTGTCCGCCCACTACTGGATCCGTCTTTTTTCTAACATTTTCTAATGCGAGTGACACCGGGCACTTAGGGACCTGTTTTTATTAGAAGGAATCATTTCAACAGCGATGTATCTCTAGGTATGTCCTGCGTGACACGTGACTTAACGACATCGTCTCTTCAGACACAGCTTAACGACGTCATGTCCTAAAATTAGAAGCTGGACATCATTAACTGACAGCATGCCAGGCATGTTAGACATTACTTTCTGACACCTTCCAGAATTAGAAGCGACTTGCTAGCAAAGCTTTTCCCCTGTGTTAGACTTGATTTACGACCTTCAAGATATCCTCAAAATGAAGCAAAATATTTAATAGGACTATAAACAATTTGGAGATTAGAGAATTATCTACAGGTTGACACTTTCTGTCTCTCCATCACATTGTGTTTTGCTCTCATTGTATTTTCTCTATTCCTCCCTCTATCTCTCAGCCCCCACCCCTCTCTCTCGATATCTTTTTCTCTTTCACACACATCCACTCAACTAGAGATCAGTCATATGACACACATGTGTCTGGAATCCCAATGTAATATTTTTTTTTCTCTCTGTAATGAGATGACCTTGGTTCAGATCTCGTCTCGGAACACTCTTTGTATGTACCACCTGTTTTTTGGAGGGCTGGATGTCGTGGGTTTCTCCAGATACTCCGGTTTGCTCCTCACCCCTTATCGTGTGAAACCACCTATAGGTAGAAGCACTTTCCCACCAGTCCAACCACCCAACCAATCTAACTGTTTTTGCGAGCAGCCTAGAGGCGCAGCGTTTGAGTCCTTGTCACCAATAGTTGGAATCAGTTGTCCTGGGTTCAGATCTCGTCTCGGGGCACAGTTTTTTTTTCCTCTCCATGTGGCACCTCTTTAGAGGACTGGCTACTCTCCCTTCAAAATTAACTCTTAATTGCTGATTCTACGAAACACGTAAATCTTCCCCCTCCACCCCTCGTCTCTTTCTCTCTTTTGATGTCTCTTTTATTTCTGCTTAACTTTATCCCTGACTCTCTTTCTGTCTTCTGTTACTCGGTCACCCTTTTCTCTCAGCATTTTATTTATTTTCGTTGCTGGCTTAACCCTCAATCGCGACAACAGCACGACACCTTAGCAACATCAGTGGTGCGTGCGGTTCTTCCTGTCGTTCTTAACGACTAGGATTACAAAAGTAATCACTCGTTGCTACAAGAGACAATAAAAGTGTTTTACACCACAGGCAGCACCAGGCAGCACCAGGGGTGTCCTGGCCACCGCCACCAGACCTGTCATTACACTGCGCGATAATGAACATGTCGAGCACTGACCGCGGCCTCTACTCTGGACCTGATCACAGTTCAGTGAGGTGGGCGCCCGTGGGCAAGTCGCCGGCAGTCAGCCTCTCCTCGTTGGAAAGGCTCTGATGTCATCACAAAATATATAATGAAGTTTTCTTTTAACCGTTCTTAATTGTTCAACTTTAAGGGCATTAATTCTAATGAATAATTAATTCGCCCCTAAAGGCAGCGCCCCCAGCTACCAAGATGGCGGTAGGGTAAATTTGTAAAACACTCGTTCGTCACCACTGCAGAGAGAGGCCGTGGGTTCAGATCTCGTCTCACTGCCCGCATTTTATGTGACACCTGTTCGCAGAACATGCTGACGGGGAGTTTTCTCCGGTTTGCTCGTCCCTCCCTCACCCTCCATAGTGCGAAATCACCTGGAGGTGGAAGCACTTTCTCGCCAAAGCTAGTAAGCGGCCAGCCAACCTAGTATCTTCCATGACCTTGTCACGACTACCTGTGTCGTGTATCTTATCAACGAATGTCATTACTATCTGTTTTGACTGCACGTATTGTTTTGTTATCAATGACTATGATTACTGATTGTTTTGATTGCACCTGCTGTGTTTTGTAGATGACAGTCACCATTAACAGCATCATTACGCATCTTGACCGATTGTGTGTGTTGCAGACGTCTGTTTTCAAGCTAACAGCACAAACCCAGACATGAATATCTCAAACTCCGAGCATCCAGTTATCCAAGCAGTTCCTGGAGTTCATGCTGGTCCAGATACAGGTCAGTACAATGACGTCACGAAAGCACACACGTGACTGCTGTGACACCTGCTACTTGCGCTGCATCAAACTGTAGATTAAAGCAGCAACAACAACAACAACAACAACAACAACAACAACAACAACAACAACAACAACAACAACAAAACAACAAAACCCTTGCTTCTGGAACTTCCAAGTATTTTCTTGACAGACTTCAAATAATCCAGAATAACACTGCTCGCCTCCTCTGTAGACCATCTAGATATCACCCATCCTTCACTCTGTTCACTGGTTGCCAGTCGTAGACCATATAGCCTACAAACTTTCCACTTTGACTTACTCTGCTGTTTCTGGCACCTGTCCTCGGTACCTCTCCAAACTCACTCCCATCTATACACCCACACGACCTCTTCGCTCATCTTCTGACACCAGGCTTCTGCGAGTCCCACTGACTAAGACAAAGACATGGACAGAGGTCTGTCTCCTACCAACCTCCATCAACATTGAACAAATAAGCCGTCAGCCTTCGTCGCTCTGATTCTCTTATCACCTTTAAAGACCAACCTGAACGGTTTGCGTTATTTTTCAGATATCATTAGAAATAGCCGATATAGAACTAACCTGTAAATATCAGCTCCCAAAACACATCCGTTAATTAATTATCCGCTAGTAAAGTAAGCTATTCGCACCATTCAGGTTGGTCTGTAAGTCTACGTGACTATGGGTGTATGTTGTTGGTGATTCAGTCTGTACATTATTTATGTAAAGTGCCCTGAGCAAATTATTGGAAAAGCGCTACATAAATCATCATTATTATTTTTATTAGTAGTACTGTATTATCTTTTTGACTTGACACTTTTTTTATAATATAAAGTATATAAATATATATTATATAGTACACTTTATGCTCTGTTTGTCAGGGGCCTATACATGCTCTGCTGTGGAACGCGAAAGAATGTTGATTTTGTAAAGTTCATTAAGCCATCCTCTTGCAGCAGATGATGATGATGATTTGTTTTCTCGCTCAGGTGGACTCGAAGTGATACTATTCGCGATTCTGGGCATGCTGATGTGTATAATTGGTGTCCTGAGTGCTGTGTACGCTGCCAACAAAGACTGTTCGAAGAAGTCCAAAGCTCGTGCAGAGGCATTGTGTGAATGTGGAGAAGGTCGTGGTGGTGGTGGTGGTGGTGATAGTGGGATGAGCAAGAAGCTCATCGAGGCTGTGAAGGGTAGTGAGGGATTATGAGGGATGGTGATATGTTATGAAGTATGAGAACAACAATCTATTGATGCTGTGTACATGAAATGTCAGATGGCTGGCGTGTAGTCCACATGGAGTCTATGTTCTCCAATGTTAGATGGGTGACGATAGTCGTGGTGCTAAAAAATCAGAATGATGATGATGATGATGATGATGATGATGATGATGATGATGATGTTTAGTAGTACTGATGCATATGCGGGATGTTTAGTAGTATTGACCTGTCAAAATGACGATGTTCACATACTAAAATGTCAAGTAGAAGAATCTGATATATTCATATATCATTAATATTATTCATATTATCAAAAGGACAGATCAAGATATTCATACAAATGAAATGACAAACAGTTAAAGATGTTGAATGGACTGGAATGGCAGAAAGATGTAGCTGCTTGTTTACTCCGATGTGACAGGGGCTGAAAGCACAGATGTAGGTGTTCGTACACAGAGACTGTACTTAGTCATCAGTCGTCTGTCTGTGACGAGATTTGTGCGAGGTCCAGAGAACGCTTGTTGGTGAAAGGACTGTTGGGATGTCTCCTGATATTTTGATCTCTTGCCACTGCTCTCAAGTTTTATTTTTTGGTCTAAAAAATCAAGTTTGTTTTCTTGACTCTTTTTTGCTGACAAAAGTCAGTATTATAATTAAATTCGCTCTCATGTTTAAAGTGGGGTTTACATTGTATTACATATATATATATTCCTACATATTTGTACTTGTTTTCCACGATGAACTTAAATGATACAAGCGAAGTAGTGTGGACAGTGCCAAGAGACTTCATACTAGTGCTTATTGCGATCTAATCCTATACTGAGCAGGTAAATGAAATGTATGTATAAATTGAGTTTGCATTGCTGTACATCGCTACCTCACTGTGTATTTACCTTCATACATCTACCACTAAATGACCGCCAAACGCCGGGCTTGGAATCGTTTGGATATAAATGTGTGTCTGTGTGGGACTACGTGATGCTGGCAGGGGAAGCAGTGCAGTTCGAACACCACCCTTTTGTTATCTCCCTTTGACACCGGGGAGTGTTTTGGCGAACCGTAGGTGGCGCCACATGAGGGATGAGTGGAAAACAGGATATCATTTGCAGGAGCTGATTTATCAGTGCTGGAGCGCCGCGCGCGTGGGTCCGGCATGTCAAGCGGAAACCCGGACACGTAACCGCCATCAGCAGCTGACGTCGAGCGCCCTCCCTCCCTCCCCGTCTCTTCCTCCCCAACCACCCCATCACACCCCACCCCACCCCAGCCAAATGTGCACGTGCAGCAGGAGGCACGTTCGTCCTCGTCCTGCTGGCGTGTGCGTCGCTCGTGTTATCGGTGATGTTATCGAGAACGTTGTCGGAGCAAAGTGCACATCGTTGGCCTGGTGTCCACTGCTTGTCCTCCCCTCTACGAGTTGTTTCTACAGTCTGGCGACACACTGGATGAATGGCAAGGGTGGCTGTGAATGTAGGTTCCACTACAGACAATAAAGCCTTAAAAAAGAAGGCACATACCCTTCCTGCATTTATTCGGACCATAAGTCTGACAATAATTTCTACAAATATGTCACATGATTCACCTACTTACCACGTGACATTATAAACTATTTGGATGCATATATGATTCTCTCTTTTCTATTTTATCTTTTCAGATCGAGTTTTGTACTTGTCAAAAGATAAAGATTTTTTTTTTTTGGAAGGGGAGAGGGGTTGAACTCATGTAATGAATACAAATGTAATCTGTTAGCTGGAGGCTTCAGTCGAGCATGAAAAGTGACGGCAGCTCATCTTTTTTTTTGTGTTTCATGTCATAATGTGCTGAATGTATAATTATACTCCCCTGTATTAAATAAACTTGGTCAAGATATATATTAATTAGTGCCATGAGCTTATCTCGAGCGTGTGAGCGTGTGTGTGTGTGCGTGCGACAAACGCCTACCTTATGAAACAGGACCCCAGCGTTTGATCCCACCCTGGCGCCACGAGGAGCTGTATCCATGGCAATACGACCCCCTGATGCAAGCAGCTAAAACTCATTACGCTAGGAAGGTGCAGCCACCCACAGTCCAGTCCTGCGTCGGTGCTCGTTCCTGGATTTGATCTCTGTCGGCCGGAAGTTGGCAAACAAGAACGCGCGACCCGCGGGTCAAAAAGTCGCCCAACACAGGCGCTCTTTCGCATCACTTGAGACATTAATGCGACGGAAAGAAGTTTGCCTTTATTCCGGAGTCTGAATTCTCTTTCATTTCCGTGCCCTGCCCATCAACGTGGCTAGTCGACGAAGGAGGGAGTGGTTGGGGTGGGAATGGGGTTGTGGGGGTGTTGCTTACGAGCAAGGGAGGCTACTCTGACGTCGACAGTTCATCAGAGTTGTCTCAAGCTGCCATTGCCTGCGGGCATTCTGTCTTCATCTTGCTCGCCGACAGAAAACACCGGTTTCAGACGACGGCAAATAAAACAAACCAGAATTAACCATAGCAGCTCAAAACAAAGCAGTCTGCGCTTTTGTTTAACACTTGGAAGAAACAGTTGAGTTTCTCACCCTCCCTACCCACCCACCCCACTACTCGACCACAAACCCTACCTTTCCCTTTCTCTCTCCACCATCCGCCTCTTTGTAGATGCTGGGGTGGGGGTGGCTGAAGGTGGAGGTTAGGAGAAAGCTGAGCGGTTCGGAGTTTGCTCCGGGAGCGGATTTCCGATATTCGACACGTTTGTCTGTTGTTGCTTTTCGCCGTCTTGTGTTGCCCCCACTGAGTGAGATTCTTTCGGGAGGCAGCTGAAGCTTTTTGCAATTTTTGTTTTTTTGGTGGCACGCTCGCCAACGAATGGGACTGGCGCGTGTGTCTTGTGCACGTGTGGGAGACTGCCGTGTGCCGATAGACTGTTTTTTTTTTTTAACAGGACAACACGAGCTCTCAGCGAAAATCGCCGGAAATAGAGCATAAAGTATCACAAAAAACATATTATGGTGGTATTTTATGACGAAGAGGCACGAAATATATTAAATTGTTTTTTCTGTTAATCACACCTGGATTCGTCGAGAAAACAGGAAGTGACGAAAGGGTAGTCATCTCAAAAACTAGCGTCGTCTGCATGAGCTGAATTCGACGAGAACAGATGGAATCATCGGTAAAAGAAAACAGATGAGGACACAATGTGCTGTTGCTGAAAGTTCAGTCTGATGGAGTTGCTTTGTAATCAGTCATGAAACCCTAAAGACAATGGTTACAAAGGCCAGTGGATTAACTTTTATTACTGTTATTAGGAATAATGTTGAAGGAAGAAGTGCGTTTTCAGTGCACGTTTAAAGGATTCAATAGCGGGTAGGTGGCGGGTATGAAAAGGGAGAGAGCTCCATTGGTTTACTGCACAGTAACTAAAACTCCTGTTGCCATAATTATGTTGTTCTGGTGACAGAAACAGTTAGGAGAAGGTTGTCAGATGAAGAGTTTAGAAAATAAAACATAGCACTGACTATATAAAAGAACGAGCTGTTAAAATCAATTACAATTGTTAACAAAGATAAAGCACCACATCAGCAACATATTATGCTTAATTTTCAAGATATAAACCTTCAAACATCAGTATTCTCACCTGCCAATAGCAAAGTAGAAGAAAATTAGTCTCCTATACTAATGAGTTCAGTGACCCGCCAGTAGTGCTTGTAACAGTGAGTGGGGCTCAGTTAGAAAACCTTTGCATGTCTCTGAGTTAAAAGAAAAAGACATCACTCAGGTTGTGTTCAAGAAAGGATTTTTTTGCCCAGAAAAGGAAACTGCTGAGTTTGGAATATAGCCCTACAAACCACCATCACTGCGACAACATTACAGAAATCGGAAATATTGAAATATGAAATAATAGTCTCTTTGAAACACAAAAGATTTTCTGTCAGACTTCATGGAAGACGGGTTAAAAAACTCATCATAATGTCGATTATAAAACAGATTAGTTATCGACGGCCAGTTGACGGAGGAGCACAGGGCGGATGGAGCTCACCCTACAGGCAAGTCCCCACAAAGCTGTTGAAATCTTTTCTCTTTTCTGTTTACCCTGATATCCCGGTACTCGGATGTCGTGATAATCAAGGCAAGTGTCACACACAAACCTGTCAACACCGGGTGGAAAGTCAGGAGCTGCCGACACTCGGTCTGAGAGAAAGTCGTGCCGGGTGCGGGCTTGGTGTGGGAGAATAAACACAAGTCCTGATGGTCCTCGTGGACTAGTCTCCACATGGTACATGGAAGTCCTACAGTCAGAACATCAAAATCACAAGAAAAAGTTACCATTCAACCAGAAATAAGGTGGTACAGTATTTAAACAGTACAAAACAATCATTAACACATATGACTGTATATAAACGCGATGTACTTACCGTTTGAAAAGCGAAGTCAACTATGTGGACAACATTATATCTTTACGATGAAGGCAAACTGATGTACAGGACAGGACTATATCAAGCAATGTATTTAACGATATCGGTTTAAATCCGATCTCCCCAAGACAATCACCGTTGTTTAAAAGATAGTTTCTGTGAAGCATTTGTATGTCTAAACAGACTTGCTTGACACGGCGGAAATGAAAGACATGAAGAACACGACGGAAAAGGAAATGCAGGTCCTAAAGAACATGAAAGACATGATGAACATGACAGGAGGCAGGAAGTTCTTTCTTTACCTTAATATGATGTGAACTATTTCTTAACAGAAAGAGCAATTACAGGGTCAGACAGTCCAAACCACCAGGTCAGGGAGAAAACTCATGTTTGAAGGAGAGAGAAAGGCGCATCTAACTTTTAAGTCCACCGGAAGTCTCAAAGTAACAAGGGTAATAACCGGTTAGACCTTGTAATTGTGATGGAGATGGCAGCAGTGGAAATGCTAGGTTTGCTACAAAAGTGACCCGATCCAGCAGTTCTAGTACCAGCACCACTGCAGTAGCTGTAAAAGATGTAGAGGAGGTGGGGATGGCATTGATGGTTGTAGTTGTTTCTATGTTCCTTGTGTCGTTGTCGATGTAGCAACAGATGAAGACGACAAAATGACAGTTGGCGTGTCCAGCACCCGTAACTTGATTTGCGAGGGAGAAGGGAAGGGGTTCAAGTCGGGTGGCAGCCCAAGGTGCAGGCGGCGCTGGAGGTAAGGACAGTACTCAAACACCACCCCGAGCACGAACTTGATGTGGAAGTGTTGGAATAAGAGAGGCCACGAGATACCGGAAGCTGCGGGAGTGGGCGCCTCTCATTAACAACAGTGTTATTCATGCAGCTGACTGCACCGATCGCACAGATATGGAGTAACGGGAGGCAAACTTCTGGTCCTGTATCCCCAACACATTCTCTGACTTGCATTCTTATGCGTAATCATCGAGCGTTTAAAGCCAGCCTGCGAAAGTGATACTGATATAAAATATAATTATACAATATCTCGCTCATATACTGATGTTATTTCAGTGGGTTTATTCCAAAGAGAGCTCTGTGACACTTATAGTTCTTGGTTGTTCTTGATATTTTGGTGTCTTGATCCTCTTCGGGACAGGCTTGCGAATTGAGTACCGCTAATCCTACAAGACATATTTGTCAAATTTTGTAGCACCAGTCCTATAAAGGGATTTGTCAGATTTGATGAAGCCATTCCTATTCACAACCACAGAACACGAACAAAATAAAGAGAAAATACATGCAAGAGCAAGTGGATGTGTTTGTAGTTCCGTGCACTTCGACGTCTTCAACGTCCAGCTTGTTGAATTTTGTCTTTGTTTTGTAGTTTATACTGAATTATTATTGTTTTTATTATCTGTGGGTAGAGATTTTCCACTATTCATACCACAAACTTTTGCATTTCCCAGAAAAGAATTCAATGGTTTCTTTAGTGCCCAAACATGAAGTTTCATACACAACAGTCATCCACAGCGCCACTTCACTCAGGTCATGAACCTTTCCTGCAGCAAAGATACACTTGAATGGAAGTATGAAGGAAGGACTGATGTGTGATAATGTAGGAATAAATAATTTCGAGTGTCGAATAAATAATAAATAGTTTACACTGTATGTGCATCAGAGGTCCTACGATCCTCAAGGAGTAGCAAGGAATAAACAAAACATGCATCATTTAAAAAATTCATCTTGTTTTTAATTGATTTCCTGTATTTTCGTGTTCGCGATGTGTTTGCATAATAAAACATTCACTCACTGAGTTTTAGCCAAACGAGTATCCATTACATCGAGCCAGCCATCACGGGAGACTACCTGGCTCTGTTCAGATGTGGCGACTGAGTTCTGGAGAAACCAGTCTGTGTTCATACAGTTCAGGTCTAGAGTAAACAGTGTCTGCTGATGTAACAGGTGTTGTGGGTAGAATCAAGCTGTTTATAACGGGTGTCATTGTGTGTAACTCATGAGTCAAACAGCGACTGGCAGAGAAACATTGAGCCTGTTGCTACAACACAAACAAGACTCCGTCGTCTCCATTGAATACCAACGACAAGCGGGACGAGAGTGGCGATGACTTACGCGCAGCTGCAGCAGTAAAGATCACGTGACACTTGGCAGCAGCGGCAGAGGACCCACAGCAGCAACAGCAGCAACACAGCCGGGGGGCAGATTGCAGCGGCCGCCAGGGGTTGAAGGAGAGAGGTCAGGGAGGATGATGGGCAGACCGACTCATTGGGACTGACGTTGTTTATCCATTAGTTCTGACGTTGTTTATCCATTAGGCTCCACCGATAATATTTTTTGCGATGTTCCAGACACGGGAAGACATAATTGCAGCAGACGACATGGGTCGAGCCATTGCTGCCTGCCATCTTCTTCACGGCTTCTCTGAAACCATGATTTCCGTCTGTGTTTTGTTGTGCTCATATGATGCCAATGTCGGCTCATGCCATCCTCAGACATTTGTTGTGGAAGCGATAATGTCAATCATGTGATTAGGAGGTAAAATTTTTATCAGCCTGTGTGCTTTCTGGACAGAAAAATACGTTAGGAATCGGTCTACCTGAATCTGCTTTATGAAAGATCAGAGTGTTGTACATAGTGACTGATCACCTAAGACTAAACAATACTAAGGAATGTTATTGTCACCATAGCAATATGTCGAAATGCGCAAACAGAACGAGAGCAGCGTGAAAGGTAGATACTTGAAGTCTTCATCAGTACACCTGCATTTTTCCAATCGTCCAGCGACAAGCAAACAAACAGCGTTTGTGAGTGCAGGTAGTCGCACCTTCACAGCACTTTAACCGCCATTTGAGTGTTAATAAAAGATTTGAATGGAGGACCTGTGAGTAAATTTGACCTGGCATTGCACGTGCTGTGAACTGAGGTATGCGATCGCTTTCATGTCATCAAGTCGACCGCGAAACCACTTGATCCTTATTCAAAACAATTCTTAGTCGACACGACCGTCCGCAAGGTGACCTGCTGCTTTATGGAGAGGATACAAGTCCATAAAAACTCTCATTCTCTTTTTTTTTCCTTTTCAACTGTTATTCGGTGGCTGTAGGATCGCCAGCACTTGACGAAAAGTCCCGACACACATGGTTGCACCTGACTGACCTGCTCAGCTGCAAAGAACGGGGATGGAAGCAGAGAGGGAGGGAGACAGAGCTCCGCATGATAGGACGGGAGTTGTTCAGTTCATATCGACCGTGAACAGCTGCTAGTCCATCTAAACACTGATTGCCTTTAACCCGCGGTAATGATTTTAGATAAAGGTTCATTACCAAAGGTCAGGTGGGCAAGGGTTATATTTAGAACCTCGCTCCCAGCTTCTAATAATAGGTTTTTTTAAAAATCCAAATGTGGCCTAACCTTGCTTTTGTGTTTGCTTGTTAGCGACCATTAGCTTGGAATTAATACACATCTGCTGCTTGGAATTATTGCATCTAATCGCATCATTTATTTCTCACTGATGATAGAAATAAATGATGCGATGATTGGCAAATTCTCATTTAGTAACGAGCTTCGCAGTTTACAAGTATTTACATATTTCCTCTCTTCTTTTACGAAAACGCATTAAGTTCGGTCATTCCTCATTATCAGACTTGTTTTATGATTTTATTTCCTTAAGCTAATCACCATTCAATTGCGGCTTTATGCTTCTTTTGTTATTGAATATTCCTTGTTGTCATGAAGAGCAAAACGTTTTTTTTTTTCGTTACAGAACAATTCCTGTAATATTGTTTACGGACTACCCAGTCACTTTATAATTCAAAGAAAAGTTAGTGACTTACTCTTTTGGGTTGTTGGGGAGAGAGGTGCATAGACTTAAATTTTCTAGGTGCCAGTGTTGAGTCAAGGTGGTCATAAATATTTGTCTAAATGCTCGTCTCACTCGCTCTCTCTCTCTCTTTCTCCCTCTAATATGGACGCATGCGCACGCACACACATTTTTATTACACAGACACAAAAGAAGTCAACTTAATGATCATTGAGGCTCCATTTAAAAACAGCATCAAATACCTTCAACAAATACTTCATTCCTAGAATAGAAGAAATTATCCTCGAGTAATGGCAACAGCATAATGTGGCATGGTCACGCAGGTCAGTAAAGAACACACACCTTTCAGCACAAGGCACACCAGTTAATACAAAGAATTAATTAACGCTAATGAACAAAGAAAACAGCTCTTGTCTTTCCTCTTCATCTTTCGACTTTTTTGTCGAGCGAACTCAATTGGCCACGTGAACGCAGAACAAGACCCACGTGACCTGAAGCCTCTACTTCACAAGTTCATGTCACCTGGACAAACCTTGGTGTGGACTTTACAATATCAACTGAGGATCAGACTTTTACACGTCTAAATAATTTTTTTGAATGATATTTATTCATGTTTTAATCTGACAGTTTGCATTGTATTACGAAATGTTCGGAAAACAAAGCTGAAGTATGAATTCCCTGAGGATCTGGTGGTTAAGGCCACTAGACCTGCGCTTTGACAGCCGTTGCTGACGTCGGTCTGTCCAGCCGTGGCTGTAACCGAAGAAGCTTCTGTGCTGTTGCCATGGCTGGAATGCAAGCCGTGTGATGGTGGCTTTGTCCGCGAAAGGCATCTCCCTCAGAGTGGAACCTCGGTCCCCAAGGTCTGCCGGGATACAGCAGACGAGTGGAATTGTTCGTTGGTAATTTTGTGAGAGGGTTGGTGTGGTCTGGCGCAAAGGGCCGAGCCCCAGTATTTGATCCTCAAACTCAGACTCTCTGTGTCCAGAACACAGCCAGCGCAGCGCTGTAAACGAGCGTTAAATAAAAACATCGCCTACCCGTGGAAACACGACCACGAGGCCTATCAATCCAGGCTTGTTTGAGGATGAAACATTTTCAGTGTCGGCGTTACGAGAGTCGCATGGCCGATTACACACTGAAAGGTAAGGCAGGACACTTGGCTCCGGTAAACGACAATAGTCTGCACTGAGTGAGAGCCTCATTCTACTTTATTGATCCTCCGGTTGGCATCACGCAGCCTCCGCAACCCTCCGCACATCAGCCTGGAGCTTCACCGCCATGGCTTACTTCATGCCCACCTTCTTCTTTACAAGTCAATCCCTCTTTCTGCTCTAGATTTTTAGCCACTCGGCGAAACCAAGAAATGGCAATAAAAACTGAGGCTTTTAACTCGACAGATGAAGACGGGAGATGTAAAGTTTCAGTCGCCAGATGGCGCCGGAGGCAGGTTTTATGGTGAAAATTATTCCACATAACGTGATGCTTGCAACAAACATTTCAAAGACAGAGCATCCTAACAGTAGTTGTCTCCTTCAGCAGTAGTGTATCCTCAATTACAATCTGTCATACACGAGAAAAAATACTTTACCACTTTCTAGGCTCTTGTTAAGCACCAACCCATGGATTGGATAAGGCTTTACTTTGATAAAAGCTAAATGAAATACAGATTCAGAAAGTTTATTGAATTAACAATCGATTCGCGTGTTGAATTGGATTAATTTTCTTATCATTCATTTTGATGAACTCACCCGCAAGTTTATCAGGCCATGAAATCACTCACTCGCAGTCAAACATGCAAACATAATAAGATATTGTCAGAACCTCCCTACCCCATCCCTTGCATGCAAACTCGTGCAAAATGTTAAAAACATTCTCCATGTTTCTGTCTCTCTTCACTGCAAAGAGTAATTTTTTTATGATAAAGTCTCCCAGCTGACATCAGACACAAGAAGTAAAGTACTTCCTTCGCACACAAACTCCGAGACAACAGGAAATGCTAATGGATTTTTATAATTTTTTGTGGGGGAGGCCTTGGTAAACCGATTTGTTTTACTTCAGAAACATCAGTCTGACAGCGAATTAGAATTTCGAGCGTCGAACTCGATCCGGTAAAACAAGAAATCGTCTAACAGACCTCGGGGATAGGTGTCTCGTCTTCACAAGCGCCGCAACTGCTTTTGTTGTTTTTGTCCGTCGCCAATGTGTCTTTGGAAGCAAGCTGGTGTCGAGATGGTTGGAGGAGTCAAAGACACTCCTAACTGTGTTGTAATACTTCAAAATGGCGCCCCGCCACGACTACGTGATCGAAACGTAGCGATGACAATCAGTCACCGGCGTACACCTAATGACACTGACAGAATGCAGACGGATGAGGCGGGATGCTGGGCATGCGCAGGTCTCAACATTAGACGATGCTCCAGGGCACGGACGGAGGAAAAGGAGCAGCGCTGGTCCCTGGATGCTGCTGCGCCTCCCTCTGGTGCCGACACGGATGACGGATAGGCCCGCGGTGCGATTGATCCCTTCTGTTGTTGTGGGTTGTGAAGGGATTAGCGGGCCCCCGCCTCGTGTTGGTCCACGTGGACTGACATCACTGGTGGCGCACACAGGGCAAGGACAGTGCGTGACTGTTGATGAAATGACGCATACAGCGCAAAGATAGTACGTAACTATCGATAAAATGACGTAGTAAGGACCAAGTACGTAACTATCGATAAAATGACGTAGTAAGGACAAAGATAGTATGTAACTGTTGATGAAATGATGCATACAGCGCAAAAATAGTACGTAAATATCGATGAAATGACGCAGTAAGGACAAAGTAATAACTAATGATGAAATGACGCACACAGACCAAAGATAGTAATAAATATTGATGAT
Source organism: Pomacea canaliculata (assembly GCF_003073045.1). NCBI lineage: Eukaryota > Metazoa > Mollusca > Gastropoda > Architaenioglossa > Ampullariidae > Pomacea > Pomacea canaliculata. The sequence continues at coordinate 42,206,811 of NC_037591.1, read as the reverse complement.
ATGATGCAGAAGGAAGGGCAGTTGTGCAGCCGGTTTTCGAGGTCATGAAATGCTCTAGTACTGCAAGTCCAAAGCATATTTTACAAAAAAATATTTTGCAAACAAATATTTTACAAATATTTTACTTCAATTCTAGGGTAAGTCTCCAGTCCGATTCTGAAACACCGCAGAAAGTTTCGTACTGGGAAAAAAATTTCAACAACATTACGGTTTTTCTTGGTATGTACACCTTTACACCCAGTTAAAGTCCTCGCTATTGAGAAGAAACCCGAAGAGATTATTTTAACATTTAAAAAGAACCTTTTTGGCGATCATTGTGCCGGTTTTTATTGACAGTCACAATCTTCAGAACAGATGTAGACTGGAGAGGCTAAAGAGTCATTTGTATGGCGGACCCTCAGGCTTTTCATTTGGACTCTCATCCCGGTCATCTACCTTTTGCAATGGGCTCTCACCTCAGGATGGTAGCCTCTTAACTCTGTGTGACGGATTGTTCATTCTGTGTGATTCCAAAGATCTGTCTCTCAAAGAGTTCCGTCCACTCCACCCCTCTGGTAAGTACACATCATAAAACCTTCGGCGTCAATAGATACTCGCAGGGGTTGCTGAGAGGGCAGCTTGATATCGATGTCCTCATCCATTTGAATACATTCTTTTGTATACTTAGTCACGTGATCGTGATGTTTTTGTTGACATTGTTCAATTGTGTCCCGTCCTCGGTACGATCGTGGATCGTCGTATTGCGATCTTTTCTCTTGAGGTTTCGTCTGCTCTCTGTTGCCCACGCCAGCCCCCAGCCAGCCCCTGCCAGTCCCATGCTCACCCCGCGCGACAATGATGAACTCTTGACCGATGCTTTGGGCTTAGCGAGCCCAGGCTGTGACAAAGTGCAGCAGGTACGTGGATGGAATCGCAGTGAGAGAAAGCAGACAGGTACTAACCGACAAAAACAAAAGATGTAAATGGAGTCGTACGTCTCAACGCTGAGGTTTGTAAAGGGCAAATGATATAAAGCAAGCTGTGACGTTTTCCGACACACTTTATTTTATTTATTTGATTTATTTGGCCTGAAACGATTTCAACAAGAACAATAGGGATTCTGAACAACCTCACGCAAAGCAGTTTCCGACTTTTCGTAATTTCCGGTTCCGTCGCAAGACTTGGCGGGAAGACTGCTCTCCCCTTGTGGAGGTGACATTCCATGTCGATGACCGCATGCTGGTCGCCGAAGGGCGCACTCTCGTGCTGCAACACGCACAGACGCTGGCTGCAGGATCCTTGACGCCATGATGGATGTCACCACCCGCGTGAACCGTTCTCACGGGCTTCAGTCTCGTTATCAACACCAGACACTGTGACGTCACGGAGCGCATGCGTGGCACTGTTTTTCTGACACTAATACTTATTTGTGTTTGATTTTTTTTAAAAAAAAAGCGTTTTTGAAAAATGTAAATGTTGTGAAGCTTCTCAATTTAATTTTTGTGCCGATGAAGTACAGAGTAAAAATGAATCCACACAGAATAGTTTTAAACAAGAAATTTTAATTTAAAAAAATGCAGTCATAAATTGCAAATGAATGAATCTGAGAACCCAATTCTCTCTCCTTCCATACAAATTAAAATGTATTTTAACTCAGCCATGAAAGTTTTCGAACACCAGCTTCACTTGACCTCCTGAAACGCTTAGTTCCAACCTGACGACTTCTAGAGAACGTGCGATCCCCAGTGCACGTGCGGGAATAACGACAAAGGGAAAATGTTCTCTAGCCTAAGGAGTTCTTGTTCAAGGTTCCAGTGCGTGACTACTCTTGAGTGAGGGAGGCAGGACAGGAAATGACCCTATTCCTCGATTCTGGGGTTTTGTAAGGTTATCCGTGACATGCAGTTTCAATAAAGGAGTGAGTCCAAGCCAGGTCCTGGCCAGGTGCATCAGTTCGTCTAACAAACCAGAACTTTTCTTTCTGTGAATTGCGCAGCTTGACTACGAGATCCCAGTCCTGTCCCCGGGCAGCAGTTTGGGTGGTGATGGTGGTGGTGGTGGTGGTGACAGGAAAGAGCAGACAGGGAGGAGAGGAGCAGAAGATTGATTGATCAAGAGTCGCCCGTGTCTGCAACTGGAAAACGCCTCCTGCTCACCGAGTGGATGGGCACCTGATTTACCTGATTTACACGTGAAGGTAAAAAGCAATGAAGGGATAGGTTTCGGGGTTTGCCGTAGAAACAGTGAACCACTTAAAAGTTTATAGTCACTACAGTCAATAAGATAGGAGATCTTTCTACTTCTTCACTTCTTTCTTTTACCTCCAGTCCTACCTTTAGGTCTAAAAATGTTTTCAGTGATATATCGGTCACAAGCAAACACCATCATGACAGTTTGGATTTTGACGAGAAGCTTGACGAAGCGAAGTCTGGAGGAATAAAAAAAGGTGATTCACAAATGTTGTAGCCACTGAACGCTGGAAGACAGCGAGTGGACGAGCAATGGCGACAGTTAGAGCTTCAATGAGATTAATGGAAAATAACATCAAAGTCAAGTTATGGCTAAATTTAGACCTTCGTTACCTGCAACTGCTCTTTAGATTGCGTGCACCATCAAGCCGGCACGCGCTTCATCAAACGCCATCTTCAGTGACGTCACTCGCTTCGTGTATTTCCGGTTCCGTTGCTTGCCGCAAATGAACATTGATGGATACAAGACGGCGTGTGGACCTTATTATTTCTGCATTTAATGAACAAGATAATTTTTATTTACTTTTGTTAGCAAAATACGAGTGTTCAAAAACATGTTCACAACACTGGGTCCTGACATAATTGTTTAGCAGGCTGTGGGAAAGTTTCCATCGACACAACTCAGAACCCTTGTCTGCGCTTTTGTGCATTTGTAATTCTCTGTTGGCTGGCATTCCAGAGTATCTTCTTGATAGACTACAAAGAATTTAGAACACTGATGCTCGTCCCGTTTGAAATCGTCTACATCTGAACACACAACATCCATCATTCACTCTCTTCACTGGCTGACCATTACTGACCTTATAGCCTATGAACTTTCCACCCTGTTTTTAGCACCGATCATCGGTATCTTTCCAAACTCACTCACATCTAGACTCCCACACGACTTCTATGTTCATCTGACACCAAGCTTCTTCCAGTTCCATTAACCGAGACAAAGATGTATGGACAGATGTCTTTTCCTGCCGAGCCCCATCAACTTGCAACGAATTACCCGTCAACCTACATCACTCTTTCTCTCTGACTTTCTTTAAATTCAACTTATGTCTTACTTTTTCAGAATCGTTGCCTTCACCCTATCATGTCCTGTGTTTGTTCGTGGTGTGTCTGTATTGGGTCTGAGGTTTACCTTTGTGCGTGCATGCGAGCGCGCTTGTCTTTACGCGTTTGTATAGGATTAGGTCTGTTTGTTTTTCTCTTTTTTATTAAGCATTTTGACCATAAAAAAGTCGTTTATGAGTGCTCATTATTATTTAGTAGTCACTTAAAGATAAAAATCTAGGACGCAAGTAACAAATACTTCTTTGCTTTTTCGTTCTTTGTTTTATCGGTCGTCTGCACGGATGTCTCGGTCATGATGCGTGTTCTTCTGAGATCAAGGAAAGATTACTGAGGTCACTAGTGCGATGCGCGGTCGACACGACCGGAAGTGCCAGATCCAAGGTGGAAACACGATTTGTCGTGATGAGCTGTGGCGGGTCCAAATTGCTTGAGTGATGCGGGGCTGCAATCCGCCAGAGTCCATGCATGGTCTCGTCACTCCGACTCATTGCCGGCGTCCCTGGCAACAACCGGAAGTCGCTAAGTTTATCCAGAACTGATTGGATGCGAGCGCAAGACCAGGGGCATAAGGTTGGCTGGGAATCTTCCACGTGATTCCATTTACGACAATCCGTGTGACGTCATTCAGCAAGCCGCTGCCGGACAGGTTTCCCAGATGATTACAATCTTTATTCCTATGAGGTAAGGCTACACACAAGTCAATCCTTGTAAGGCAGGACTTGGACTGCAAGATGTCTACGAGGCTAAACCCTACACCAAGTCTACGACTGACATTTAGGATATATATATATAGGCTCTAGCATGCCTGTGACAAGGGTAGCCTACCCGACAGTATCATTACAATGTTCTTGGCTAGCTAGCTAGATATCCTCCCATTTTCCTGTTAGAAGGCCATGGTGCGAGGGATCATAGCCTGATCATGTTCCCCCCTAGCGGCAGGGGGAGGGGTAGGACCAGGCAAGCCTGGGGTGGGGTAAAGTCTTCCATTGTGTCTGTGAGGCCAGACTCTATCTCGGTCTGACATCGAGAGGCCAGGGTGCACAGTCATGTCCGCCACCAGATCACAGCTCACCATTATCTCCAGAGGCTATGAGATCCGATTACGGGTCGCCAGTCCTCGCAGCAGCAGCCACAGAAAATCAAGTGATGGGCGTAGTATCCATGTTTGTGCATGCGCGCGCGTGCGTGCGTGTGTGTGTACTTTTCTGCTGTCAATACTGTATTCGTTCTAGTGCACGTGACATAGGAATCAACAGTGACACCCGCTGTCAGTCTCCATCCCCGTCTCCCCCGGCCAACTAATCACTGTCAAATCAGGGGCCACGGCTCGTATCACGAAATACCCGAGTCCAGGGCCCTAGTGTGGATGTTTGTGGGTGCGATCAGGCGGGTGCACGCATGTACAGCGCACCCGGCGCGGGCTCTACAAGGGGTGGCGCCGCCTACACGCATCGTCTGCCCAGTGAGGAGGATCGGCCGCACGTCTGCATCCTCCCAGCCACTTACCCCGTTACTTCCAGACCGCATGCTGATGCTGACTATCGCAGGCGCTTGTGCTTGGCTGCAGCAGACTCCGGAGAAATGATAACCGCACGTGCAGTGTCAGTCCCGCCTGACCATTCGCTGTAATTTCCATCTGAGAATCGTGAGACTTATTTTCTCCTCTTTTCCATTTTTGCTGTTGCGCGTGCTGAAACACCGTCTAGTGCAGGTTGGTGGCCAGGGGGCCTGAACTCACCAGGAAGGCAAGTCTGTGCAACTTTACGAGATAAATAGAAACATTAGTTACAAAGTTAGAAGTTGGGATACCTTGGCATGCGTAACAACCAGTAGATACCCCGAATAATGAAAGAACTTAAACAAGTCCAAGATGAGAGTTACTGAACAGATGGATTTCATGTGTGTGTGTGTTTAAACGACTGATCAATCAGAATATTGGTGAATAACCCAAAAATTGGACACAAATCCTCAAAGACACAATACATTAAAGCAAAATGAATTTATTTGATGGTGCGCAATTTATTTTTGTACGTTTCCAAGGAAACACTGTCCATGCTACTGTAATCCTACAAATTTCTGTAGCTACTTGAGACAGTGCCATGACAGCTGTGTTATCCGCTTGCCAAACAGTTGTACATCGATTGTACACGAGAAAATTATATAAAATATGCATGTTCATCCTACGTAGTCTTCTTTATGATTTTTTTCTGTAGGCTTAAAAGATCTCCCATGGCTTATAGCTAGCAAACAGACATGCAAACAAACGAACAGAACTAGTTTAAAATCGTTTCACGGGCTGTCCACTGCGTCTTTTGTGTGTGTGTGTGTGAGTGATAGGGATGAGAGGTATAAATAGGTGATTGGATGAGTGGATGAGGAAGAGGATGGTTATTTCAGCTCACCCTATACAAGTGACAATGGCTGAAATGACCTTAAGTCAACAAAATGCTCGAGTTCCATGGGAACTATTTTATGTGCTTTAATCTGACAGCCGGGTATCGAGACAATAAAGACACCCACTGATATTGGGTTACATTGTCACAACACCCTACACAGGAAACGGTTACTCATGTCTTGATGATCAAACAGTTCAGCTTTGTGACCATTTCAAAGATTTTTCAAAAATATTATCGCTTTTTCATCAGTATTAAAGATTTGATGTTACTGTGCAGATTTTGAAAAAAAATGGAAATTAGATTTTGCCATCAATAATTTGTCTTTTGTTGTGGGAGCTCCTCAGATCTCACAAAAGTCGATGATGTCGTGTTTTATGCCTGGACGTTGCATTTCTAGGATGTCTGCAAAGAGACGATTCTTCCATCCTTCCAGAGATCATAAAACAAGAATTGCATGATCTCTGATCCTCCCAAATGTCGCCCAAGCGTGCTACAAATGTTGGCAGCAAAAAGTGACCCCCTGGCAGGCAGATAGAAGCTGGTGCCAGAGATGCACGTGCTGCTTACGTGTCTTGATTGACCCTCCACGCTTTTCTCACATCGGCACGAAGACAGACGAGAGTAAAGCCAGACTGCCAATTAATAGTTGTAATAAATATTAATACCATTAGTAACTTTAGATACATTAATTCTATTTATAAACGTCGTGCACGTGTGTGTAGCCGCATTTGTTCGTCTAATGGCGGCCTCACACGGTGCGACTAATGGCCATCTCACGCGGTGCGACTAAAACTAGTCTCACAGGATGCGACTGGCACCAATAACTGCATGAACATCTATTCTGACAGTCGGCAACCACGTCCATGTAGAGATTTGCTCGTGTTACCTTTCCTCCCCCAGAAAAAAACAAAAGAATTTGTCTGTTACAGTGGATTTATACCCGACCTGATAAATACCTTCTGTGACATGTAAGTTAGTACTCAAAGCCACTGGACAAACAAAACCCAACTAATTCATGCACATGGATGTGGGCAAGGGATGCTAAGGTCTCTGCTGGTGGTCACTGTTAACAACTGTCATTTCACAAGCCATTCCATCTTGATTTGCTGTTGAAACTTCATAGCCGCCTTCGCGTTCTTAGTAAAGTCTGGCTGAAAGGTGGTTTGGATGACGAAAACCATTAAGATGCGAGCTTCTACAAGTAGAGGCGGCAGGAAATCTGACAAGAGTTTGTCACAAGAGAAAGACACTACAGTGCCAGCTAGAGAAACAGACTCCAAAAATCATCAGAGCGATGGAGGCTTTTACCCGCCAGGAAACGATGCAAATAAATGAACGCCTCCATGCGGAAAGCTACGTGGGATAATGGAAACCCGACATTTGTAACCCGCACTGTCTGCTGGTGGCGCTGGCTCTCCCTCCCATAATGCTGTGCGAGCGGGGCGCCACGTGCCCATGGGGCCAGGCCCTGGCGGAAATGTACGTTGCTAAGTGGAGGAAACTCCATACCCATTCCACGAGACATCGAAAGCAGGAAAATCACCTGAAACTTTGCATTTCTATTCACCTCTTTTTCCCTCTCCCTGGGCTGTGTTTTTTCACCGTCTTCTATTTAGTTCTCATTTTTTCTCTCTCCCCATCTCTAGCTCTCACTCACTCTCTCTCAGGCGCTGTGCGTGTACAGGTAAGAGGGGCGTGGCCTTGTGTTGCGCTCGGTGTTCCTCTCAAGATTCTGAGCCAGTGCCAGCATCATGTATCCCAGGATTTTTTCCTTCTTATCTATAGTCTTCTTTATACCACATCATCATCATAATCGTCGTCGTCGTCGTTGTCGTCTCAGTGATTTTGTACTTCTCTTTTCTTTTTCTCTTAATCTTTTCCTCTCATTTATTTATTCGCTCTTCGTTTCCTCTTTTTTCTTACTTCCTCCGTTTAGTCTTCTTTAAATCCCATAATGTCAGCACTGCGACACATATTTGCATTGGCAGAGATTTATAACCTTAAGTGTCTGTTCGAAGCATTCAAGTCATTCCGGCCTCTACTCTTCCCCACTCCCTCACTCCCTCACTACCCCACTTCCACATATAAGAAATATCTTTTCTTAACCAGCAAACTTCCGTTGCTACACTTCATTTTCACCCGCGGACAATGCCAGATAAGGTTCTTACATCACTATGATAGATGTACCCCACAGGAGGGTTCCAAAAACTCCATTCATATCATTTATTAATGTCTCGAACATAAAACTGGAGAAACACAAATCTCGTGAAATTACATACAAACGATTTCTCTCACCTTGTCCAATCTCCCCTTGGGCCCCGAAACCGTGTGTGACGTCATCAGAGGGGCCACAGCATGGCTGACCTCACTCCCTCATATATATATATCATAATATATCAAAACTCCAAAGTCCAAGAACATATGGAAACTATTGTGCTGTTGAATGCACCGGAAACCATGGTAACGGAGTACGTGTGCCTTTTGTTCCAAAAGGATTATCGTTGACAAGACAATGGATTAACCTGTTCTGTGTATAAATGTGAGTTCACTGCACCTACATGAAGTCTGTAGTATGTGAACACCTGGTACCTGAGTGTTATCCACTGATGCACAAGCTGATGAAAGCAAGAGTTAGAGGTACCGCAGGTGTGACAATGTGTGTGAGCATCACGAGTAAGTAAACTTTGACATTCTTTAATAATTGTTGTTTACACAAACCATGACAGCATTGTGTACATTTCATCATGATATAAACGACAGTATTATTTACAGAATAGTTTTGGTCATTCCAAAGAGCAATATATATATATATACACGCACTAGTATGCATGAGAATATTTCATCCAATCATTTCTTTCAATGGAACTGGTTGTCATTCAGTTTGTAAATTTTTGTTTCAAATAGGACCTGAGTAATATTTTGTCAGCTCTGAATCCTGTGTTCCATCAGATGGTTGCACTGGCTGTTGATGCCAACCACAGAGTAGTACAGATGTGCAAACAGAAACATTGGTCATTTAATTTGTATAATTTACTTTGTCGCTAAGACATTATGTCTATTATTTTGGCCGATGTGTTTTTTTATTTTCCCAGGACCTGACTAGATAACATTTTAGCGATCATGCACAGAACTTGCAAGGAATCTGTGATGTAAGCTGTTTGTAAGGAACATGTATAAATGTTATCGATGTGATGCCTTACATTTTGGCAGTTTATTACTGGAATTGATAATTACTATATTTCAAGATGCAAGTAAAAGTATTCTGGTGTGTGTGAGTGTGAGAGAGTGCTAACAGAGACACGGGTCACTGAGTTCGTACAATAATTGCTTAAATAAAACTTATTTTACTTACTGTTTATTTACTGATGTCTGCTAACGAGGACAGACATACTATGAATATTACATTTTCTGGACACGTTATTTAAAATTATGAAAATTGTTGATGCACACACAGGGAGGAAAGTTCAGTTTGGAAATTATATTATCAGTTGCTTCAGACAACATACCGACCTGGGCTTCAGACAAAGACAGTCACTGTACCCAAGGACAATGTGATGGAGGGACTTCACCAACATCGGGTCCACGCGGTTTACGCCCGCAGCCAACACAAAGGCTTCTCTGAAATTAAATCTTGTCCATCGTTGGAATCGTGGTCTGTATCTTGGCCGGAACAAATTGATGTTTTATTTTAAAAACTCACAAAACTGATAAAGAGAGAGGCAACACTTTCCCCGCCGAGTAGCTTGTTGATGACGATTAGGTATGTGTATAGGAGGAGCGGATCATGGAGACACTAAACTGTAATCATACTCACAGAAAAAAAGAGTTGAACTTTCTTTTAAACCTTATTATTTTTTTTGAATGTCTTTTTTAATGGGAAATCTTCACCGCTAAAAACCTGCCTTTTTGTCTGCTCATTAAAAACTCATGGAACTCATTTAAAACTTATTAAAACTTTAGATATTTTCTACAAAACGTAATGTACATAATTTTTTTTGCACTCTTTGTTAGAAAACGATGAAGAGAATGTTATATATGGGGAAGCGGATAACAAGTCCAAACCCAGAGGCGCCCGGCTCGATACCCGCGTGGCAACAACTTCGTTGGCTCCTTCCGTTACAAAGGTTACTCACTAATTTCTGTAATTACCAGAGGGTAGAAGACTGCGTAGTGCGAGTCACGTGACTGACAAGAACGAATCGTTCAAGCAGCTTACTTTCCTGCACAACAAAAAGTAAATAATGCAACTTTATCAATCAGGATCAGTTCAGTACAATCAACATTTTTGTAGCAGCTGTAGTCACGTGGCCGACAAGTGTTTTGCTGGCGAGGTCCATGGCGGGTCTGATGTCTGCTGCGGTGCCACCCGTGGACGGTTGTGTTTCTTTGTTTATGTTAACTGTTGTTTCATTTGTAGTCTCTCATGCACAGCCCACTGAGCTCGCCCTCTCACCAGGAATGTATTCTACAAATTCAATTTTTATTCCTTATTATTCTATCTAAAAAGATTGCTTCATTTTTATGAATTATGTTTTAGACACAATATACTTTTTTCTGTTTTATGTTAATGAATAATCTTTTGTTATCTGCGTTCCTTTTTATTCTTTCTTTCTTTCAAGCATTCATATCGAGCACTCTTGTGTTCAGAAATGTTAGATTATACTGAAAACTCTCTGTTGATATGTTGTTATTGTCAAAGTGTCCATTGACGAGGAGTGTCCTGTGTCCCGAGCTAAACAAATATTGGAGTCTGGGGACAAGGGTTAAGGTTTTAGGATACAGCGAGGACAAGGAGCTGCCACTTGTTCACACAAACGGACAATGTTCATACCTTTTACCAAAGTTGCTTGAAAGTCGACACGTGCACGTGATGCCGCCACAAGCCCTTTGATCTGCCGGCGATATCAATAAATATCTTCCAGAGTCACGTGATGCACGATGGGGATATGAAAACTTTGCGAGAGTTGTGTGAGCTTGGAGGAGATGATGTTTCAACCAAGCTTGAAAAATGAAACCTTGTTGTTGATGCTCACATTGCTAAACAGTTTCCAAAACAAATGGATGGATATTTCTGTAAGTCGCAGTTGATTTGCCTCCAGAGTGTTCACTGTTCACTGTTCACTGCTAGTCAATGTGATTTGTAGCAGTGCATCCGTCAAACATAACAGAGTATATTGTACATATATAGAGCAGAAAAGTATTGTCAAAAATTGTACTGGACAGAAAAGAATAAAAAAGAGATAAAAGAGTACAAAAAAATGTCATAGAAAGATGGAAAGAAAAGGGAAAGGAAGGAAAGTATGTAGAAAGAAAGGAAGAAATTATAAAAAGCGGAAAATAATGGAAGTCAAAGACAGAACGGTGTTTTGTAACATGGCGAATCTTACATCAAATCGCCATGCCAGATTTTTTTCTGATGATGTAATTACTGGCAAGCCATCATGCTAGCTGGCCTGGGAGGAGATGAGGCGGTGCACACGGTAGATAATGATGCCCAGCTCAGAATAATCGCTGTCTGGACATCGCCTGGAGCTGCTGCTTCTCCACCACGGACCGCGCGACTTGGTGGCAGAGATCTATGGTCTTATCGGCTGCGTCGTCTGCACACACATCGTTTTGACGAGGGCCTTCGGAGCTCACGAGAAGACGACTGTCATGCCAGGGAAAAAACCACAACTTCCCTGAAAAAAGTGAACCTCGGTTATAAGAGTTTATCAATTGTTTTTGCCGATCGTCAGACTGGTTTTTTTCTTTTAGCGTCATTTTTTTCAGTTTAGTGGTAATGTGTGTTTGTGGGTGTAACGTGTAATTCATTGCATTTCAGAGTCAGCACAACAATGATTGGGTCATAGGTGTCGGCCAGCACTTCACTGAGTGAGGTTTGATAGATGACACAGCTGTAATAAAGTTAAATCGTTAGTATCAGTAATAATAGTATCACCATACATGCTCAAAGCACTTTACATACATACCTTTGTAATATAGGCATCAAATACATCGTGCGCGCGCACACACACACACAGAGGGAAGAAACCGAGCGCAAACAAGTGTTACAACCAAGAAAGATGCACGTCGATGCCGAGATATGAACCCCTGTCATCGTACTCTCATTGTCTCGGCGACAGGCGCAAATGATTGCTAAACAACTCTCTTCTCGGCTGATCGAGTGAAACACTCCAGTAACCCTTCAACACAGCTTCCGTAATATTACCTGGCCACATAAGTGTCTTATTTTAATTGTGATTACAGAGCTGTAATTTTGTGTATTTCTTTTCTTTCGTACGTTCACCTTTACTCCACACTCTTTTCTCTTACTTTTTTCCTTTAATTTCAGTCTCTCTTTTTTTCCATGCAGTTTGTCTCTCTGTTGAATTCAATTCCTTCTTCTTTCATTTCTTTCCCTCTCTTTCTTTGTTACCATGAAATGTTTGGTTTTTTCTCTACCTAAAGATTTGACCGCCATTAGAGTGTTGACATGCACTAAGTGCACCGGACGAATGTCCAGGTTGCGTGTCGGAGGAGCTGGTCACAACACGGTGACAGGAAAGATAAGAGGAGCAAGCTCGAGCTTGTAATCTCTGTGTTCGTTATGATGGTCCAAGCTCGCTAGACGACTGCCACAGAAACTCAAAGACCAGACACTGACCTTTGCTCATCTTGGTGGAGTCAGAAGACGACGATCATTTACTCCTTGTCAAGTCTCAGCAAAACCTGATGGCCATACGCTTGTAACATTGTCACCCACAGCTTGTGTTACTGTGCAGATGATTTACAGAGAGGTCATGAACTTTGTCTTTATGCGCATGCGCAGATGATCCAAAGATGGTCAGGTTGTCCCAGACATCGAGGACACACGCATCATCTGTCTGTCCCATCATGTCCACGTCTGTGTCCTCTCTGTCCCGTAATGGACATTACTTGTGTCCATTAATTTACCTTATTATTATAATTTACTGAATATAAATTGAAAAATAAATCTCCCATAATTTACTGAATGTCGAGTTCTCACTTCCGGTTTTTGTGCGTGTTTGCCTCATTTGTTATGTAAATTTATATAAAAAAATTGATGTGCTGCATTGTCTGTAGCAGCAAACTTTTAAACAGATTAAAGTAAAGATCGGGGTTGTAGTGGATTTTAATCGAAGTGGAATGGTGTGAGTCTTCGAGTTAAGAAGAAAATTAATCAAGTCTTTAACGACAGATATATAAAGAGGAACATGACAAGAATTCTGAGAGACGGTGTCCGAAGTATCTTCGGGTCCTATTTTGTCTGCCAATCTCGAAACAAACATTTTATTAAAGATATTTTCAACCACGCCTATCCCGACACGCAATATTTAAGCCGCCATCAAAGGAGCATCTTCACTTTAGGTAAAATTCTTGAGAGTTATCTCATGGCTTCCTCTCCCAAGATTTTAGCTTTTAGGCAGTTATTGTGTGCATTGGACCAAAAATGTTAAGCGAAAGAACTCTGTTTGTTTAAAGATCGGTGATGCTCTCGTGCTCGGTTATGTCCTTACAAGCTAATGAAGTCCTGACAGTGACAAGATCTCACGCCCTCGACATGTCCTCGAGTTCGACAGTGACAAACTCTGATCCCGTTGTAATGCTTTGTCACACAGACCTCCTTGACATCATCTGACACTTAAAAGTCTGACTCTTGAAATGAGCTGGAACCTGTCAGTGACAAACTCTGACATCTTTTGGAGTGTTAGAACTCGACAGTGACAACATCTGACATCTTCACCTCCACTGTCTCCTGACAGTGACAGCATTTGACTCCTGTGTAGTTGTCTGTGACAATATCCGACACCCTGCAAACCCACTAGCATCCGACAGTGACAAGAGCGACTGCCCTCGTTCAATCATCCCAGCTTCACACCACATCCCCCATTTTCTGGCACACCACAGCCTCCCCCGACTCTTTTTTCGTTGCCAAAGAAACCTGTGATTATTTACCTGGAATTATTTGTGATTTTGTTGTTGAAGCTGAGGCTACAAAAAGCCGTTTGTTCTTTCAGCAGCAAATTCTTGATATTTATTTGATGTAGGATGTTGATTTGACGATTGAAAGTAAGACAAAGGATATTAATTTCTAATGAGTGTATCGACCAACTGCACGCTACGTGGCTTGACGGCTGGAGCAGCCCATCGGTGTGTTTGGTCCTCACTGTGTGGGAGGGAGAGATGGAGAGATGGAGAGAGGGGGAGAGCGGGTGCGACAAAGGAAGATGTCCGATTGGCCAGCAGTGGTGGGTCCCCGCCCGCCAGGGTCTTTGCTATAAAACGTGGAGTGGAGCGGGTACTGGTCGTACGGTGCCTCCCGACTCCACTCTACTCGCCGCCCACCCGGTGCTGTCTGCTGCCGCAACCCCCCACCTGCCGGTTGTGTCGGCGAGGTGTTCTTCCACTTTGTAGTCTAAACTGCTCACACAACCTCACATCTCCTCTATCCTCGCACCTCTTATTCGCGACGACTGAAGGCAGCTTCCGAAACGAAAGACTGAGATAACGGTCAGGGAGAGGACACCAACGACCTCAGCACCAACCAACGGGCGCGGAATCAAAAATTAAGAAGTGGTTATTACGTGTTCAAACTTTGAAAAGTCTATCAGCCTCGACACCTGCACAAGGTAAGTCCTTGTTTTCTAAAAGAACAAATAAGTAACTGGAATGAGTGAGTTTACTAGTGAGCGACATTCAAGGCAAGCGCTCAGAGGAGCCTTGCACTATGACCTCGGGCAAGTCATCACAAAGAAAGGTTATTTGTTCATCAGCTCAGCGAATATTAGCCTCCTGAAGCTAATTTAATTTTACATTTATTTTAAATTAAAGAACCGTATACATGGCATACGCCGTCTCCATAACCGAGAAAAATGGACGTGATCACGTGACTTACAGCTGATACACACGTTATGTACTTTAAAAATTTTGTTTTAAAAATTCACATTTCTGTGTTTTGTCTATTCTACAATCCATTAATATATTTGTCACTCTTTGTGTGTGTGTCTGCGCGCGCGCATCCATGCCTGCGTGTGTGCATTTGTGTATGGGGGGTGATGAGGGGAGGAACTCATGATCCCTACAGACAAGAAGGAAAATCACTACGAAGAACTCCTGTTTGTACTTGATTACACAGAATAATTAATCTTGTGTATTTGTACTTATTCAATTCATCCTTAACTAAATAAAATAAGAAAAGCAAACATTTCTAATCAGGGTTTAGCTTTTCAGGAGGTACATTAACGATCACACAAGCTCGCGAACAAACAAAATTGTCGCTGCAGTCGGTTTGTACTTTTGTCGTATATATATATATGTGTGTGTATATAATCTTCTCCTTATGCCTTCCTTCGATATGAGTGCTTAACAGGTAATTAGTTGTTGTCCATTATCAGAGCAGCCACCTTTTAAAACCTTGTTGGAAATTCCGTTAACGGGGATGTAAGAGGCACCGCCCCAGGGTTGGCCGGGGGAAGCTTGTCCAGGCAGGGAAACGATTTACAGTCACTCAGGGCCGTGATTACAGTTTAATTTTGTTCACCAATTGTTGCTTTTTTCAGCAGTGACTAAGTACCTCCTACGTGTTCAAGTAAGAAAATGTCTCTAAGCTATGTTCATCAATTACAAGACATTATTTTTTCATACCTTTGGCCATTGAAGTGGAACTTCATTATTTTTTGCTTTTTCAACTGTTTATCAGAAGATAACTACATTACGAAATAATAAGTGATGGAATAAACTACAATAACCAGCAAAATGCATGTCTAAACACCAGCAACATGCTAATTACCGGAAATGGTTAAAGTATTCAATGAAGATTTATTTCAAAAATACAACATATACATCTAAATATTGTAGCTAACAAATTATAACTAAAACATAACGAGAAGTTAAAAATTGAAGGAAAGAGGGGAAAAGTTGAAACAAATCAGTAAACTACACCAATGTATGCACAATATAGCAAGAAAAAACCCAAGAAACCAAAGGACACGAAGCAGAGGCGTTTATTTTACCGTTTATAGTACACTTCAAATAAAAGTGCTTTAAAACAATTTTTAAAAATATTTGTTTTTAAGATGTGTATATTCCTCGTGAAATTCTCTCATTTTCTTTCATTATCTCTCCTTCCTCCATCTCTCTCTTCAAAATATCGTTTTATCTCTAATTACTTCTCATTTTCCATTTCTCTGTCCCTTTGTCAGTCTTTTTCTCGCCACATGAAGTGAGAGAATCGACACAAAAAGTAGCCGCAAACCACATGAGGAGATGAAATTTCCGCAGACATGAGCAGTTAATGTGTCTCACACACAATACAATTCAGTTTTAGTCTGAAAGAATGTAATTAAGTAAAATTTATTTTTGTAATTGCCTTCGGGAGCATACAGAAACGTGTCGGACCATGTCTGTGATCTGTCCTCACCCTTTGTGTGTTTTTCTCAGAGCTCCTCTGTTACCTTCTCTCTCTCCTGAATGCCTTTTGTCGCCAGGTCCTTCAGTCTACCTGTCATTTAATTTTCTCCTAACATTTCATACTTTTGTCTGATAACTTTTCAAAAACACTGGCTTTCAATGACAAAAACTCAATTTTATTATCTGCTCATTATTTTCGATGAAACAATTGTCATAAGCTCAATGTTTACAATTTTTTTTACTAAAATCTGAGAACAGCTTCTGATGTCTAAAGGGCAGGTTGTTGAAGGGTATCATATCACATCAAATCCAATCTGAACAACTAGTGACAAAGACACCATCGTGTTCCCACAGAAAAGTTTAAAACTTTTTACTCTTCTTTGTGTGAAAACACTTTGTACTCTGCTCAAAGATGTCGAGGCTACAGCGAGTTTGATTTGACAAATGGCCAAGTGGTTAATCTCCTAGCGGAACTAAAGTTACTTGGACAAGATTTATTTTACTCTTTGTCTCGCGAGATTTGGCAGCGGGGCGCGTGATCAGTGGTCTGACCAAATGAACCTCAGTCGTGAAGAGCTCGCGGGGCAACAGACGGAGGTCGCCGTCGGGCCGCACTGGGGTCACGGAAGTCGGGAGGAAGCGCAGACGAGGCCGATGAGCCACCTTCTCCGGCGATGCGACGGCGGCGTCCTTCTGGTGGAAGTCGCTGGAGCGTAAGCCGAGCAAAGGTCTCCACCAGGCGGAGCTCGGAGGGTCCAGCAGCTCAGCAGGGGCTTTCATTTTCACATTCATCGATTCTTGCAAGACTAGCCTTTCACCTCCTTGTTGTCTGGCATTGCCAACAAAGGTGATTTAAAGGTCAATTGCTGCAATTATCCCCCCATCCCCTGGCCTACTGCACAGAAACACGAGTTGCCTCCCCCATTACCTCTCTCCTCGCTGTTTTCTTCATTCGGCTCTCCTTTCTTAGTTGTCAAGAAGCAGATAATTATCCTAAATATCGGTGAAGTGTTTCCTCTCTTTTTCTTCTGGTTTTAACTGTCATCATCAAATATTAAAACGACAAAAAGTTGAATACTTTTACAGAAGTTATAGTCTTAATATAGGACAGTATCTTTTGTTTTCTTTATTATTATTTGTATGCCATGGACAATTTATTTATGTTTGCACTCCCTAAGTGTCTGAGCCTGTGTACCTGTGCTCAGGTAATGTAAATAATCTGCACCAGTCTTGGATAATTCTTATAAACGAGGCAGATACAAGAGAAACCGTCCACATTCGTTCAAGGCGTTTATCATTTTTAACATCCTTACCAAGTTTTATTCAAACTTTCCATTTATCATTGTATTGTTTCCATCCCCTAGACTATAAGAAGGAAGAAACAAACGTAAAAATATGTGAGAGAGAGAGAGAGACGGAGGGAGAGAGGCTGGATCGAAAGGTTTTAGCAACGTGAGAGTGAGAGAAAATAGGAAAGAAAGAAACTGAACTATGTTGTTCTAAAACTTTCTAAAACTTCCAAGTAACCTTTTCACCTCAAAATTTTACCGATAGTCACGTCTATCTCTTTAGAAATGTAAAGTGCTTATCTTCCCCTGTTTCGACTGGTAGGCTGCCAGAAACGATTTCAGAGACCTGAGATAACGTTGTTGTGGACATTGTTACTGCATCGATTACAACGCTGAAAGCCCAGGACACCATCTGCATGGAGTCAACATGCAAACTCCTGAAACTCTTTTAAATCATTCCACAAGAGGAGCAGAAGCGCCCCCACGATGACAGTATCTTGCTTGTCGTCCTCCCTGCAGTCCTTCAATGATTGGGACTATCTAGCCTTTCCCTGCCCTGTCCTGCCCTGCCCTGCCCTGTCCTGCTATGTCGCTCCACTCTACCACTCCCATGCCCTTGTTGGGTCGGGTTGCCGGTCATACAAACGATTTTTGCGCGAACACTGAAGGATCAGTTCCCTCGTCAGCGCCTCGCACCGATGACTTGACAGCTTTTCATTTGTTTACTCAATTTCTCCCTCGTTACTTTTGTTTTGCGAGCGAGAGTGCTGAACATCGACCACCTTGAGAGTAATCTAACGTGACGGGCACGTTGCTCGCTTCTCAGCCTCCGAGTTCAACTTTGTGTTTGTGTTGAGGCTTGTGTTTGTCCCTTCTGTCTCTTATATCTTATCTCCTCTCTCTGTCTCTCTGTTCTCACACCATTACTGTGTGTTTGAAGCAGTAAAAATGCCATGTTATCTCTCAATGCACGCGCGCGCGTGTGTGGATGGCTGGGTGCACGGGTGTGTGGATGGGTGCTCAAAGAGGATGGATGTGGAATAATTCTCGTATTATTTCTTTTGCCTTTTTGACTGAACTGTAACATTGTTAGATGTGCGCAAAATGAAATTTGACTGTTGTAAACATATTTACAATAGCAGTGCCTTGTCATTTAAATTATTGTAACGAACTCCCACATCTGTGTACAGAAAACCTTTGACGTTTATTTTCTCTCTTTCAAACAATCAAACAGACTCAAAGACATACACACAGATGCAATCGTTACCTTGTCTCTTACAAAACAAACAAAAAAAAAAGAAACAAACAAACGCAAACACACACAGGGACTAAAACACAGTTAGGCCATCTTCTGGGTGGGTACCATCTCCAAGCTCTCTACCCAGTCTCATAAAGAAGTTACCCTTAATTTTAACACTGAGTCCGGCCATTTTACAACAAACAAACAAACAAACAAACAAACAAACAAACAAACAAACAAACAAAACAAACCAGATCTTTATAGCGATATGTCATAGTACCTGAGATTAACGAAGGTTCATAGGTAAGACTGGTTAGGATCTGAACAAATCTGTCGCCTTGCTATCACGTGACGCTTTTCATTGTCTTCAGGTTCGTCCGCCATCTACTTCCGGTTCTTTGGCCTTATCGCAGACATGAGGAGTCTGGTGAGTGTCGGGGTGCTGCTGGTGGTGGTGCTGCTGTCGGTGCTGAGTGCTGCGGTGGGGATGTACGTTCGTTCTCACGCACAGTGTCGTCGGGACTGCCTGCTGTACGGGGTGGGCGGCGCGGGGTGTGACTGCACTGAGCAGGGGCTCGTCAAGCGCCAGAGTAACTTCCCCTTCCGGTACGGCAAGCGCGCCGCCAGGACACGAAAGGCCAAGGAACCATTCCGCTACGGCAAGCGTTTTGCACCTGACGAGGTGGATCTGGACCTTCGCGACAGGTGAGTTGGTCTGCTGCTGTCATCAGCTCTCCTCAATCCAAAACGTGATTGCTATCTTAGCAGACAATTATCGTCCATGGGTGTATCGAAAGTTTGTGCTTGTTGTTTTCTTACTCCAGCAAGTAAAAATTTACAAGAAAATCAACAAATATTCCAACATTGATGAGCATTTCCTCCGTCGTTGTTTTCTTGTCATAGATATGGTTCAAAGAGGGTAAGTGAATGGTTATTTTATCAAGTTATAAATCAATCTTCTTTTTTTTTTAATTAAATGTAATACTTTTCGCTTGTCCTCAAACCGCGTTGCGCTGGGATGTAGGAACCGTCCACAATACCATGTCTGCCGTTCCCAGTGGCTAGAGAACCGGTAATAATGCAAACCAGGTGTTAAAGGAAAAAAATGGCAGGATAATTCCTGAAGGGTAGGGTGATATGCTTTATGTTCTCGCATAGTAGCTGCATTTTGATCAACCTAGCCGTTGCACGCAAAGAACCCAGGAACAACTGTCCAACGGGTTCAACCCTCAGCTCGCACATGGGAGCAACAGTGACTTTCCTGATATTTCTACTTAGAGTCGGTAAATAATGGATGTGATATTAAATACAGGTAGACATAATTTCGATGAAATGAGGGCCTGGTTGTAAATTATTTATCATGTCTCATGGAGCGTGCCTCTCTGGCCTACTCCAGCCAGTTGGACATTAAAAGCTTTCGCGCGCACGTGGCGCAGACAAGAGCAAATCGTGTTGCAGCGATTGTAAATTATTCAAAATTAATGGTTAATGAAGTTATGAACACCAAGCAAAACAGTGCATTAAGCTAAATGCTGCAAAGATCGCATTAGTTGCCTGTCGTGCAAATCTCAGTCGAGGATGTGGTGTGAGGTGACATCTAAACATAAATGCCAGTGACAAGTGTGAAGTTTAGCAGCAAAGATATTCCTGCTGAACTCTGGCTTTTGATACTGTTTGAACTTTGAACTCCCAGACGTCCTCCAATGCGCAAAGGAGCACCTCCCCCTGTAACAATAGAATCAGAGAGTATTACAATAAAATCAGAGAGTATTACAATAAAATCGTAATTTTGACATTATATGAATACTCAATTACTGATACAAAAGGTTGAAACCATTCAAAGGTAATGGCTCTACAAGCAAAAGCGTCCGGTCTGGATGCTTGTTTGTTCTTGTCATGACATGACATGACAACATTCATGTATGCATTCAGTGCCTGTTTCAAAAACTACAGACAACACAGGTTAGTAGAGGACTGTGTTTAGGAGTAGTGCTCCCGGAAAAGATGTGTTTTCTACGCGCGTTTAAAAGATTCATTGGTGGATATAAAATGGAATTGAATTCTTCTACTTTGCTTCATCATTGCTTGCTGCGTCACTCGGGTTACGAACCAGCACCTCTCGGTTCTCTAGGGAAGGGACCTCCACTACTTTGCTGCATCATAGCTAAAAATAGCCAGTGACCATTCGTCATCGCCGAGGTGACAGTAGTAGACAAGTTTACTGGTCAGATAAAGAGCGGAGGGCTCAGAATGGAATGTGGGAGGAAAAGAAGTTCGGAGAAACAAGCAGGACAAGTGTAGTCAAAGAAATGAAAGCAGAGCGCAGCATGAACTGAATATCAGTCCAGAGAAAAAGGAGGAGTGACAAGGACCCTTTGATAAGCCTTGAGCACTTGATGTGGAGGTCTGGACTGTTTGTACAGATGCTGCACACGGACAGCCCCGGAGCAAGGAACATACAGTAATCAAGACTTGATAGAACGAATGTACACCGCACAGAGTAGATTTTTGTCGAGAGAGATGAGGCTGGTGACACTAATCTCTTACGGAGTTCGTAGTAAACAGGACTGAAAAAAGTGGCGCTCCAGTGCCTGGCCATGACTTGGTTTGGACCGGCCTAGTCAAAATGTGCGATGAATGATGATGATGGATGATGAAAAATGTCGTTTACTGTCTGCTGAAGCCTAATACATCAGAAGTGCAAGTAGCCTCTCTCGCCAATGTGCGGCTTTAAGTTTAGTCAGTTGCTCTCACAGTACATCATAGCTAATTGAAAACATTGTAAGAAATATAATTACGCAAAAATGTAATTCAAATTTAAAACTCTTTAACCCGGTAAAGCTCTGTTACATTATAGTGGGAAAAAACCTGTGTAAATAAGAACACGAAATATTATATGGTCATAAATTGCTAGCATGGAATAGAATTGCATTTGTAGGTAAACGATTTGTTTAGAAATCTGAAATTGAGCAATTCAGAAATGGCAGTAGGCAAAAAGGCACTTGCCATATTTGTGAACATCTACTCTAGAAAAATGTTAGGGATAGGTCCAAACGGGAAAGATGTGGTATATTTATTCATTCACATCCCATTCCCCGTCTCTCTTCTAACTTCTTTCTCTTTTCACTTCTCTGCGCCTCTACTTTCTCTCTCTATTCTTCCTCCAAAGCGTTCCCTACGCAGAAGACAACTCAATGATGACGATAACATAACTGCAAATCGATGATAGCTCAACCAATTAAAAGAATGTTTCACTGCTAGAGATGAGGAGATAATACAATGTAAGTTTTTTACGATGCTGGACACGCCTTGAGGATGTTAGAACAGTGAACACTAACTGCCAATGTCCACATCACTGGTACTGAGATACATCAGCCACTGCGGCTTGAGAAACAACAAACCACCCGGTTACACTGGAGACTTGTACAACACAACAGCAAGCAATTTATTTGACAATTCAGCTTTGATTTTAAGCCACTTTATTTCAAAATAGCCTCATTTCTAGACTATGACGAGTGATGAAGTCAGATATTGATACTTGGAGAGGACTATAATCGCCATGAAATCGTATGAACTGAGTTTTGGGTTTATTCATCCACCTTACATTGGACTCAAGCAAATGTTCTCATAGGTCAAGAATAAGCTGACTGTGTGTTAGATTTTGTAGCAGAGAAACCTATTGCCTGTCCTTAGTTTTATATAAATCGAACTAGAGAGAAAAAGTTGTAAGTTTGAGAAAGTTTTAGAACGATATATTGTCAGCTTCACTCTTTCTTCTCAGTCTATCAAGTCTTCTCGACCAGCACCCTCCCTAACTCTTGGCTCTGGATGATGTGACTTCAAAAGCTAATCCCTCAGACAAGCACAATATTTATGATCAGTCTGTTTAAATGCACTATACCCAGAATAATAAGATAACAGACGAACAGTCACTACAAGGTAAATTTCTAAAAGCAGACTCAAAAGAATGAAGAATTGATAGAAAAGTATTATTTCTTAAGAACACAATTCAATTGCCTTTCAAACTTTTTTCCTGTACTAATATTTATCGATTGATACGTTACCGCTGTCTTAACAAAATCTTTTGCGAATAATAAAGATACATAATTTTACGAGGAAAAACAATTTCCATCATCCAATCCATTATCGTCCTATTCTGATAGCTGACATATGTGAGAGGATGTGATTCTGATAACAGCGAACGTAAACTGCAGAAGGAATAGTACTGAGGTCTGGCTGTCAGCACTTTTTGATCTGACAAACTTGTTGTCGAGTCTCCTGATCCTTTTCAAACTAATAAACATCAGTTTTTATTTCTTCAGGTAAGGTGTCATGTCATTCCTGATCTAGATCGCGTCGTATGTAATGATTCTGTAACGAATACTCCTGCGATTTCTAAGTCAAACTTTGTGCTGACTTGTCATTGGACCTACCGGGGAGTAAAGAATATACCGTATAGAAAAATATATGTCCCTTCGCGGCACGATGAATTTTTTCTTCTGCTCTCGATCTTCACTTTTGAAGTCAGAAACACCATCATCTTCTGACTGTCTAAATACACAACTAAGACCATCAAACGTTGGATCTAGAACCTCCCAGAAACATTATTCGATCTGCTTGGGCGAAGATATTCGCTGATCGCTTGTGATTGAAAACACTTTCCACGTGTATGTTATGGACTACCTGGAGCGGAATGTTCTTGAAGAAAGCAGTATCCACCGATAAAAACTTTACCACATTGCGTACTAGCGAGATGGAAGCTGCATACCTGGCTTGTATACAAGCAACGACATCTACAGTTCATTGGGATTTATTGTCGAAGCTGATCTTTTACGCTGGATTCATAATCTTTCCTTCTTTTCTTTCTCTTTCTCTTTCCCATACTGATTCCAGTCCCATCGTGGACTTGTTAAGCGTCGCGTTTGATAGCTAAAGTCATAGGAAGTCTGATGACGTCTTTCTCTCTTCATCGCTTCATTTCGTCGCGCGCGCAGGTCTGAATAACGCATGTAGACGCACCTCGCCTTACCTGCCGTTGGGGCGTCCAGATGAGAAAGATGTCTTGCCCTGCTAGCAAACATATCAGGGCCGGGTAGCAAATTTGGTTTCGATGCTCGCAGCCTTTCTCCTGCGGTCACACGGCGCTGCT
This sequence comes from Pomacea canaliculata, assembly GCF_003073045.1. Classification (NCBI taxonomy): domain Eukaryota; kingdom Metazoa; phylum Mollusca; class Gastropoda; order Architaenioglossa; family Ampullariidae; genus Pomacea; species Pomacea canaliculata. Next base: position 42,183,034 of record NC_037591.1, on the reverse strand, counting down.
CACATTGGACATAGCACTCCGATTAACGATCACTTCGCTCTCTATCTGACAGATCACTACCGCGTGATTCCTTAAAACAACGAAGCAATCAGCGTTGGAGTTAATCATGCTAATGGGCAGTGAGACAGTTTTTCCAATGAAGAACGGCTTCAAGAGACTGTCAATGGGCCCCGTCTTCGTATCGTTCCATCTACGGCTTTGCGCTGTAAGCCTCGAGAGCCTCGTAATTCTGTTTTCATTCATACGGAGTCATTGTTAGCGAGAGCGAGAACCTGCTCTGTCTATTAGATTCTGCGTGCCTCTGTAGAATGTTTGACATCTAGGTCCAATCGAATGATATCGAACACCACGTGACGCTGCCTCGCAACATTGGAATTCTTTCTTGATCTTATCTTCCGACAATGCTCACCCTTTGGTCGAAGAAGTGAAATGAGCTTTCGATGATCCGAGGAAGAAAGCGCCAGTTCTAACAAGTCTTTCCTTTGAAATATGATAGAAGAAAGGTTGGTATTGACCACATAGTTGAGTAGACTATGGGTTGATCTTTGCAAGTTGTCAAAACACCAACTACATACTCTTCACGCACGTATGCTTCTCTGCGTCCTGAACAATGTGCACGCGGCGCAACACACAACACGAGCGAGCAAAAAGATGAACACAAATAGAAATCCCAAAGAAGAAAAGAAGTTGGTATGTAGCCTTGTATTCATTACTGAATATCATACATAAGTGCTGGATATAAACCTAACTCTGAAACGAACTTTTTAATGCAACTCCGTGAGAATGTTTTCTACATTAATAAATCTATTCAACTTGAGAGCATACTTTGTCAAGTTGACTATTTCTGGCTCATGTTGTTAGTTGGTTCGCTGACTACATCATCTGGGAAGATTCTTTTCATATGCGTGATATTTTATGTGTTTATAATATCGTGTATATCTTCGTAAAATGACAGGGCTTTGGACAGTCTGGGCAGCGGGCTGTGGCATGAGATCGTAATAATTATACATCGAGAGAAGGTTCGTCTAAGTTATCGAGCAAGGAGTGCATATCTGCTGTTTCACAAAATGGAGATTAATACTTCTCATGTGTAGATAATCTTACTGGCAGTATGATATGTTAATAGGATTGTCTTCCTATCACCGTTGCTGTTTGATTTTTTCATTTTTTATACATTCATGCCTCACTGATCTATCAAACTTTCATGTTCTCATCGTAAGAAGGTCAAATTTGTAACTCACTTCTTTGCTTAGACATAAATCTGTAGCAGTACTCTAATCAGGAATTCTGACAAGAATGTGAAAGACTGACAAGACATCTTGTACTTCATAGTGGCATGAAGGCCAGAGATTCAATGAGCGGGGTTCGGCTGAAGATGTTAAACTGTTTGATACTTGGATCACGACAGAGCATCAGCAAGTGGTTGTTGGTCATGTGACCCAGGCAAACCGCTATGATCACTGTCCTTTCAAGACTTAGAGATGGCGAACGAGGTGGTCAGAGAAGGATTGGGGAAGGATGGTGCTGCGACAAGCGCAAACAGAAGAATAGTTTCGGATCCTTGTCATGCTGCTGTGTGCAGTGTGCTTCCTCAACGACGCGTTATCACTCAAGAGACGATCTGACGTTGTATCTACATATCTAGTACTCCTCGCGCACCTTCTCAAGAAAGTCCTGTCTCTCTTCCCCGGTCAAGGTGGTATTCTTGTAGTTGTATATCGATTATTAAAGCAGAATGTTCATTCGCCCCCGCTGACTTGGTGCTAATTATGTAAAATGCATCGTCATTTGTAGATTTTTAGTCAGCCATGCGCAGTTCACATTAACTCAATATAGAGATGTTTGTTGGTTAAAGTAGCCTCCATAAACTATTTACTCCAGTTTTGTTTTTTTCTTATATTTTAGGTTTGGTGTGATTGTTCTCCATAAAGATATAGTAGTGGCTATATAGGTGAATGTTCGGGTGGTAAATGAAATAAAAATCTAAAAAGAGTCAAATGATTGAGCAAGCTGTCGACTTCACAGTTGCAAAAGAAGAATGAGTAACATAACAAAGAGTTGAGTTTGGACCGAATATATTTGATGAGTGATATCCATTGAATAGTCAAAAAGTATGTTTGAAAATTCAAATTAAAAAATCATTCGTTTTACATAGTTGCGCACTCTGCTGTTTCGACAGTTGCAAGTGTCACGAATTACACTCACCTGGACTAAACGGGAGGAGCGTTTATGACGCAATTCGTGCGTGCACAAACCGTTGCGCCTCAGCCCACGTGATACCATTGTGGTGTGAATGAACTTAATAAGGGAGACAGCTGAACAGAGACACCAGTTTGTTGTGATGTGAAGTTATCCAGTGTGTCTCTGAGAGAGTGCGAGGTACCCCAGTAATGCAAGTTGGTGATATGACCAAACTGTGACCCAAATTAAATTTCACGACTAAGAATCTCGTGTATGCCCTCCTCCCGCAACCTGTTACCCACAATGATGTTGCATAGCTACTCACCCAATTTTATATAATTCTATCACCCTTATACCCTTCTCAAGTTTATTCATTCCACTCACGAATCATTTTGCCTCACTGAACAATGGATAAAAATAATCTCATCTTTAGCTGCTTAAAGTCGATAAAACTTGTCTTATCACGTGAGAAAAACATTGTTATGTAGTAATAGAAGAAATAACTCAAAGCTGTTATCTTTCTCAAAGCATTAATATCTGTCAATGGAAGTCACGTACAAGATTTACGGTTGTGGAACCTGAGCTCTTTTATGGCGCTGTATTGTAAAAAATATGCTTTTGTTACTTTTCATATATCTTTGGAAGAGAGATAATAATGGTTCAATCAGAGGATATTATTCTCAGTTAGATTCTGCGTACTAACATCTGTCTAGCAAACTAGCTGTGGGCTAATGGGATTCGTCTAGGGGAAATAAACGGAACATGAACAATATTTGTGACAATGGATAAGATTTGATACGAAAGGCTGAAGAGCATCTGAGAGAGATTTGTCACTGTAAAACAGAAAAAATAAGAGCTCTCAAGACCCAGGACGGTGTCTCCGACGTCAATTCACTGACCCCAATGACAATGTGTCTGTGACTTATCTTGTCGCAAGAACCGTTGCCAGACACACTTGCTCGTTCAGACATATAAAACATCGTGAAATCGACAGACAGAGATGGAGTCACTAGTAATTCAAGATCCCGGAGACACGTGACACGACAGAGGTGGACACGTGACATCTTACATCTTGTCACTGCGCTTGTCGTGGCATACGCTCAATAGCTCACTTGACAGAAAGGAAATCATTATCATTACGTCTGCACGCATTGAAAGATTTTATAACACACGATAAATACTTCAGGAGAAAAAAAACCACCACAATACGGAACAACAACGGTGGAAAGAAAATCTGATTATAAATTAAAATAAGAAAAGAATTTTAAAAAAATATCTGAGAGGAAGGGAAGAGAGAAACAAATCTTCACAAGCGCTTCCGCTACTGTGATAGTGACGAAGTTGGCAGGAAGAAGCTTGCTTGTATGCGATGTTATCAATCATCGTTCTACACATCTGTGTAAGGAAAACGAAAACATCAGCGTCATCACAGAAAGCGAGACATAAGGGGTGGTTAAACTCTGGCAGCCCGGGTCTTATTCTTTTTATAAGGAAAAAATCTAATCACCTAATTAAAGAGGAGAAAAAGCCTGAGCTGCGCCATGTAGATAATGCATAAGGAACGGATATCATCACTGAGCATTGTCGAGATGAGGGGATGTACAGAAGGAAGGACAGAATGAAGATATTGGCTGCATGCCAAGGAGTGAGATTCATAATCATTATGTGCGTCAATCAGTTGCGACAAAACCCACGTAAAACACACAAGGAAAGAAAGAAGAAGAATTAGATATGGATATTACAAGAGAAGGTAAGGACGCTCAGAGAAAGTGCAAGATCGATACATCCTGACCTATTACCTACGGAACAGAAGGCGAACACATCGAGCGCAGAACAAAATTGATTAATAATTTATAGCTGTATAATAATGTACGTCAGTGTCACAATAACACAAGCTGTGACAAAATTTTATATGTAGTATGGCATCTTTTAATGCAATGAAGAGACTTTGACAAGACTAAATGACTAGTTATGTTGATTGAAGAACGAGTATTTTAAAGATAAAATCGATACTCTAGAATAATTTTCAGCAAGCTAAGTATTTTTTCAATACATTTTACAATATCACAGCCCATATCCTACTCTAATCTCCTCTTGCACAGGGGTAGCCAGGTATTTCAATTATTTACAACTCACAAAGTTCCTCTCAGTATACGGAGAGAGAAGATGTGACAAGTAGATATTAACCAGCAGAAGATAAACACCGAAGGGCTCGAGCACCACAGAGGCTGGCTGCTACGTTAATCTAATATCACCTCCACTTAGTGAAAAGAGTTCTTTCCTTCATTTTTTTACCGATATGGTAAGATTCTACTCATGCTGCGGAGCAGCAGTAAATTCACATACAGGTGCAGAAGTTCGGACTGAAGGAGAATGTCAGTACTGGAAACGACATAGCGAAAGTTTGAAGTAACTCGAGTTCGAACAGACAAGAGCACACTCTTGTCCCGGTTATCATGGACTCAGAAGGTAGAACGGGGAAGGTCCATTGTCCTTCTGTGAACGGAGTGGGCATGATCGGGGTGGAGGAAACAGCATGGAGTAAGATATTTATGAGGGTAATTTTCTGATATTAAAGTGATGTAAGCTTCCGCACGTCTGGCTGACAGGTAGACAGACGTTTCAGTAAGGGCAAGTGGCATTCGTTCTGAAGTATTGTGCCAGGTGATTCCTTATTTTCTCTACCCTGGTGTGTGTGTAAGGTATTTATTTTCTTTGTATGATTTTGATCTACACAATGCATGCGTATAGGCTTTGTCTTTAGTACATAGTAGTTTATTTTCTGTCTATAATGACGTTTTTCTTTGCCACCTAAGTCTGTTGTCACTGCCTTATGTTGTGTCTTTTTTCGTCCTTCGAACACGAGTTATTTGCTGGTCTCTATGATTTTTTGTTTTCTTTTTGTAACTGTAGCTGTAGGTTAGTTCTATAAATCCAGTGCGTGTTCTTTAACTCTTTGTTAGTTTCATTGATGAAGGTGACTAACCTTTCTCAGCTACATTAAAAACAATCTGGCATGTACATCGGAATTATTTTTTCATTAGTACAAAAATTAGGCTGCAAAAATTATACACAATAGACACACAATAAGATACTCGCATAGAGGAAGCCAGAGTCATACCCGAACATAAAATGAGAAGAAGGACGCACCGTGTTATGTCCAGAGACTACGACTCGGGTAGTCGCCACAAAGAGAAGGGCGTTAGTGTGGTTTGGCCAGGTAGCTGGCGACGCAACTTCTGTCTTCGCGTATCCATTACTGTGTAGATGACAGAGGAAGAATCTAGCTCGAAAAGATGTAGAGTGGACCTGGTCATTTTTTGCTGCAGAGACCTGCTCACTACACATCAGAACAGGCAAGTGGGCGGTCTTTGACTGCGACGTAACCCATTTACTTCCCTTGCAATCAGTACTCTTCCAAGATTAAATATATATACTCAAATGCGGGTGTTTATTTTTCATCTCGTCTACCAACAAAGATTACAAAGGAATATGTGTGGCATGATTTTGATTTGTAAATCCAATGAGGTCTCAAGCCATAGCGTGGTAATAAGTAACATGAAAGTACTTAAATCTTTCTGTTACTCGAGGCGCAGCGAAGGGGGAGAACTGGAGTGGATTGTGTTCCGGTAATAATATTTTCATCACCTCGGATAGCGACCAACCTGATTAGAAAGACACGCTCTCATCAGCGGGACCAATTTAGAACCAGACAAGTCTCAGACTGGACTTTATAGTGAGAGAACAATCCTCCTACTCTTCCCAGCGTTCGTCAAGTGCAAGAAGACGCGCAACACTCTAGCCAAACAAAGTATTTCAGCTCGGCCAGAATCTTAGAGATCGAGCGGTCTCCTGGCACGCCATCCGCCATGGTATGGAGTCAATGGATACCATCGTGGACAATAAACAGACGATAAAGAGAGGCAACGTCAGTCAATAAGTGCAATGATACAATCGATAGACTTCCCTGACCAGTATCGATTCTTTATGTCTCTCCTTCTTCCCCCAAGCTTCTATCAAAAGATCACAACTCCTCCAACAAAGAGTATGCACGAATATAAATGATACAGTTCATTTTATAGTCCTTACTTTGCAGGCATT